>NC_092815.1:125885531-125940531 GCF_023375885.2 Dermacentor andersoni | reverse complement strand
TTTGGGATTGGCCCACGCGAGAGGAGAGGTCGCGCTTCTACCAGAAAGCTTGCGTTCGTGCATAGCGTTCGCCGCCAGCGTTTCCGGGTAAGCATTAAGGTTACTTAAGCTGTAGTTGCCCGGAAGCGTGAAAAGCAGTCAGGGATCCACGAATGCTATCATGTTCCACTCTTAAAGGCGAAGCTTAAGCATCCTCCAAATATTAAAGCGAAGCTGTTACGGGCATGTTCCGCCAGGATCGTGTCCGTGTGTAGAAACAAAACACCCGCAGCCGAAGTGAAGCAGGCGTTAAGCACTCCTCATACGTGGGCCGATTCCGAAGATAGCGCAATAGCGGGCCGACCCGCGCCGGAGGTGAAGTAGGCGTTAAGCACTCCCCATACGTGGGTTGATACCGAAGCTAGCGCAATAGTGAGCCGACCGGAGGCGGAGTTGACGCAGGCGTTAAGCGCCCCCATACGTGGGCCGATACCGATGATAACGCATTAGCGGGCCGACCCACAGCGGAGGTGACGCAGGCGTTAAGCGCCCCCATACTTGGGCCGATACCGAAGATAGCGCAATAGCGGGACGACCCATGGCGGAGGTGACGCAGGCATTAAGCACTCCCCATACGTGGGCCGATACCGAAGATAGCGCAATAGCGGGCAGACCCACGGCGAAAATGACGCAGGCGTTAAGCCCTCCACGTACGTAGGCCGATGACTGAGAAGATAGTGCAATGCCGGGTCGAGCCGCGGCGGAGGTGCAGTTCGCAGTTAAAGGGCCCATATACGCAGATTCGTTGGTCATCCTTCTTGACAGCGTGGAAGGGCACTGAGATTTTTGCAAGCCTTTCGCATCCCAGAATATTTGTCCCAGGCTGCAATTAATTGCACCAAGCCCATTTTCTTATCTTCTTTCCTTTCATTTTTTTTTCTTTGTTGTTTCCGTAAAGTTAGAGGAGGTTAGGAAAGAAAAACAGATGTGACTGGCATTGAAGATTTGCTTTTCTTCAAAGAGCTAGAGAAGAAGAAATCAGCTGCAAGCACGCTAGAGCGTGGTCTCCCGAAGTAGACAACGAATTAAAAAAAAGAGACAGTGTCCGAGTTCTGGACTTAAGTTTTAGCGTCAAGTAATAAGCTCCGGTGCACCCTCGTCCAGACCTCATCGGGGTTTGCTGATGACCAGTCTTCACCGGTCTTCCATTGCCCCGCAGAACCTACCAGTGGAATTGTTTCTTCGCAGTGGAACCGGTAGCGTTCCATGGCTTTGGCACCTACCAATGCAGCAGTTATTCATATGAAGAACCCTAAGTTCATTCAACCGGAGTTTTGGACGATCTCGTCGCACTTTCAGCAAATAACTGAGCTCCGACAGTTTAGAGGCGGAGGGATCCTCTGTTGTTCACCAGAACTAGGCCTGTGTACAGAATCTGCTGAAATGCCCTAACTTTTCCACGCAGCCGGTAAGCTCCTTTATCCATAAGGATGAAGGAACTCACAGGCTGAAGGTTCGTGTAAGCTTAAGTCCGCCAAAGATATTGGAGATATTTTCTGCAGCAGGCGTTGTTTCCGTGCACCGCTGTACCAGGCTTGTAGACAATAATATGTTGCCTATACAGAAACAATCATAGCAAAAATTGCGAGGACGGTTCGCCCATCAGAGATAGAGCCAGGATATTAATCTACAGAGTTGAACCCTTAGCTCCACGACCACTACATTGCGTAAAGTGCTGGTGGTAAGGACACAGCGCTAATGGCTGTCGATTAAGTGCTCAATGCGGTTTATGCGGGGTAGGACATATTGCCAATGATTGTGCGTCTCAAGCTCAGTCCCGCTGTTTTTGCAATGTAAATCATGCTGCCCGGCTACTCCAACCGCCATGCAAGATCGAAATAGGCCTAGGTAACCTAAATAATTTAGAGGAGGCAGTGCTCTCGTCAAGAAGCTCTTGCAGAACTTCAGAGCAGGACCCAGGGTTGTAACATCATAGTGTAACAGTCCGTCAGCGATTCGGCATGGACTCTTCAATTTTCCAGACAGTGGCAATAGTGATAAAAAAAGCGATGAAAAAAGCATTAGAAGAGACTCTACTAAACCTATCTGACTCATTGGCTACAGTAATATGCACGTAATTATCTGATCTGTCTCTGTCAGTAACAAACAGCGTACTACGTTCGGCCGCCTTATTTACAAAATCACGTGAATGTCAAACAGATCTTCCCTCTAGCAGTGTGTATTTACCACGACCTTCAACTCTGCATCAAGTTGATCATGAATGCCATTCTCATTCAGACTCTCTAGGTAATCGAGATGTAGATATGGAAACTCGAGTTCCTAAACGCATACGATCGCCTAACAACAAACCACCTAATTGTCCTAACTCTAAAAGAAAAAAGTGTGCGAAAAAATCACGTACGAGGACTGACTTTCTGAAAGACGGTATTCTGGACTAAGTGGTTGCGGCTTCTTGTCTACCGTCAACATAGGGTGCCTAAAAATACTCCTGTGAAACGGCCGATCAATGCTTTCTGCAGCTACACATTTATTATATTTAATCTTCCAACAATCTCCAGACGTTATATATTACAAGAAACTCGTTTGTCCACTGGCCAAGACTTTCATTTAAACAACTACAAGTGTTTTTGATTGTATAGACCTTCCTGAGGCGGTGGATTAGCTTTTTTCGTTTCGTCTAAATTATGTCATAAAGCAAAAAGTTCACATCATACCTTATCATCCGAATGGGAAATATTAATATTAGAAATAACTATTCCGGGTTGCGCCCGGCTCTCTATAATGAACATCTACTTTCCCGCTTGGGAAAGTAGATGTTCACTTGATGTCGCAATGGCCTGTTGCAAAAAGAACATATCGCTTGCGGGTGACTTCAACTCAGATCATGTGTCACGGGGTTTCCGCACTGTCTCACCTGGAAAACGTTTATGTGATTGGACTAATGTTAACCATTTTACATATTTAAATGCAAAAGTTGCCGTTTTCCTGCGTTCGTAGCCGCGATTTGTTCTAGGTTTGACATTTGCTACCTCAGGAGCTTTCATCTCTTCTTGGGCTGTGGCCGATTCCAACACTAGTAATGACCACCGCCCGATTGTCATTGATATTAACAACGTCCTGATTTCTTTAAATAAGCATGCGCAGGCTTGTCTGGACTGTTCAAAGTTTAAAAGTAATTTGCAGTCATCTTTGTCTTCTATTACAGGTATGAAAAGAGATACTAAAGCCATGAGCTTTTGTGCAATATTAAAAGGTACCATTCAAAATGTGATTTTGTAGTATCATGAACAAAATGGAGTAGTGATTATCCATGGTGAAATAGTGATTGCGAGCGAGATTACAGACGCCGAAAAGCTGCATGGAAGAAAGTGCTTTTTATTCAGTGCCTTAGTAATTGGAGTAATTATAAGTAAGTTGCTACTCTGTTTAAAAGAACCGTTTCATTAGCGAAGCATATGATAAAAAAAGCCGTAATTCTTTATTGAAAAGGGGTAATAAAAAACCACGTTTTAGGGTTCTCCGCTCTCGCAAGGCCGTTCCTGTGCCCATAGCTACTGACTCAGTTATTCTGCCACCAAAAGAATTCTTAGAATCAGTAGATAAATTTACTAAAGGTTTAGAACAGCACCTTACCACTCAGCTGCCCGTAAACTTCGTAGGGACTCTGGCAGGGGATGATTTCTTAGAAGAAAGAATGGAAGAGCTTCAGCACGTTGTTCAAGTCCTCCCTGGCACAGCTCCGGGTCCAGATGGCAGTAAATCAGGCGTGTTGAAAATATTGTTTAGCCTCTCCCCGCAAGACCTCTCCAATATAGTTAATTACTCCCTCCTGAATGTATGGATTCCTCCTGACTGGAAACTCGCAAAAATAATTCCCCTGCTTAAAAAACAAGGAGGGGTCATGAATATAGTTAACGTAAGGTCAAGCGCACAAACTTAGAATGGGATGAAATTAATAGAAAGGACACTGCACATTCGTAGGATGAAATATTTAACGGATAATAAATTATTGAGCCCATGTTAGATTGGAATTAGACCCAGATTCTCGATATGGTGCGCACATGTCGATTTAGAGGGACACATTAAGGTTGCTCGACAAAGGCGGCAGTATGCAGATTTAGTTACCCTTAATTTAGCTAAAACATACGACAGTTTAGAGCATGTCATAGTCCCTAATATTTTTGATAGTATGAGATTTCCTCGCTATATTATGAATAGGATGTATGAATTTATAAAGGATAGGAAATATTATTGTTCCCAACGTGGCTTGTTGACGCAAGAAATATAATCAGTCAAGAGGAGTTCCCCAGGGATCTGCCCTTTCTCCTATATTGTTTAACGTTTTATTAGGCTTAATTACATTGTGCGATATCATGCAATTATATGTCTGTGCGGACGACATAGCATTCTTTGCGTCTGCGAATGTTATTCACCTATTAGGAAGAACACTGCAGTCATACTTAGGAACGCTTGAAGCTTGGTTTGCAGATGTTCCAATGTCGCTTAATGTCAACAAAAGTTCCTTGATTGTGTTTCCATTGAATGTACCGGTTAATATCTCTCTCCGATACCGTGAGGAAATCATTCCGCAAGTTAACTTTATCAAATATCTGGGCGTAATATACGACACGAAACTGAGCTGGCGAAATAACACTGGTCGTGTTAAATCTAGGGCAGCATACGCTCTTGGCATGATGAGCAATCTTGGTCGACATCACTCTGGGCTGCACAGGGAAACTCTAATAATAATTTATCGCATGTACGTTCGACCGATACTGGAATTTGGGTTCGTGCTATTCTCTGGTGGGATAGCGTACAAGATTAACCCCATGGATCTTCTAGAGCGGCAGGCTCTTCGTAATTGTATTGGGTTACCGAAATTCATTGCTAACAATGTTTTACATCAAGAAGCACTGCTGCCTACTTTTGCCTGCCGATTCCGCATTCTAGCAATACAAACATATTTAAATATTTATTAATCTTCTTTGAGACGATCGCAATTTGTATTTCTTAGCAAAATGAATGCATTTTTTGATTAGAATTGATCCTGCTTACATAGACCTCAGGTTTTGTGTGTGCAATCTAGGTTAGATCCACTAAACGTTAATGTACGCGAGATCATTTGCCCAGACAAGGCCTTGCCTAAAGAAAGATTCAATTTGGTGATATATTTCCATCACATACCAACCACTTACCCACTACACATTTAAATGGCATGCTACAAGATAAATTAACGCAATCTGAAATAGCTCACGTGATCCCGACTGATGCGTCAATGAGCGAGAAGAAAGCGGGTGTGGGTATTTTCTCCGAGTCACTCTTCTGGTCATATACATTACGGCTTCCCAATTTCACACCCATATTTCTGGCTGAACTATCGGCCGTTATCTTAGCTCTTCAAAAACTTCCTTCAAATTAACTGGTTATAGGGACTGATTCACTGTCAGTATGCACATCATTCACTTCATTTTCAGATACTACTCTTGTCAATACATTTAAATCATCAACCCCTCCAAATTTAAGCCTGGTGAAGTTGCTATGGGTTCCAGGCCATCGTAGTATATTCTTAAATGAGAGCGAGAGATGCACATGAGAGAAAGGCAGGGAGGTTAACCAGACTTAAAACCTCCGGTTTTCTACCCTGCACTAGGGGAAGGGAAAGGGGAAGTAAAGACGGAAAGAAAAGCAGTGACAAAAATAAAAACATGAGAAAAATATGAAAAGGGACGGAATGGGGGGTCATTATAGTCTTTCTAATAAGCCGCTGTCACGTAAAAAGGTCAACAAAGCCTTGACCGACTTTCACTGCGACGACAGTTCATGTCGGCATTCCAAAACTGACTGTTCTGAAAGTGGCCTGTCGTCAAGACGTGCCAACGCGGTCGCTAGTGACAGCCGGTGCGCGCTGTATTGAGGACAGTGGCAAAGCACGTGTTCTATGGTCTCCTCGCCGCCGCACTGACTGCAAGCCGCGCTGTCGTCCATACCGACTCGGAAGGCGAAATATCTTGTGTAGGCGACACCAAGCCACAGTCGGCAGACACACTTGCCGGATATCTCTTGAAGGACCAGTTATGTCCGTTATGCCTACTTCAGTTCATGTCACTGCGGCTAGGTTTAGTCAATTCTCTCTTTTCACAGATTCTGCAAAAATTAACATCCAGACGTCAGAATTTAATCATTTGTCCTCTTCATGGGACAATAAATGGTGTTCCACACGTAAATTAGAAATCTCCACAACAAAATTATGGCGCCGCATCCCACCATTAAATTTTTACCTATACAGGTACCGCCTGACACCGTCCCCTCTGTGTCCTCCCTTCCCGTAACCCGAAAACATCGATCACTTTATACTAGCATGCCGTCGATTGAGAAATCAGAGGAAGAAATTCGAATTTTCATTCTGAAAATTGGGTATTTCTTTAACTGCCCAAAATATTCTCTCCTTCGGGGCTTCCTCGTTGGGCTTAAGCCACAGTAACATCTGCGAGGCCATTTGCGACTATCATGGTGACACAAGAAGGCTGCCTTGTTAAGAGGGAGCTTTAGCTCGGGCCCAACTCCGACGCGGCCTATTCAAATACATGTAAAAACGCAAAAACGTTTTTCTGAGATAACCCCTGGACCGATTTTAATTAAATTTGTTGCTTTTGAGAGAGAAAGTTAAATTCTAGTGACTGAGTGACTGATGGAAGCGGAATTTTGATTTAGGGCTTGAATTTTGTTAAAGAGATTTACAAAGTTTCAGAAGTTCGAAAAGAACAGAAGTACGAAGTTTACAAACTAATAGCTCTGCATAAAGAACAGATATCGCGGTTCTGTAAACGGCATCCATTAGATCATTCAAAGCGGACAAATTTCATATGTCATTTTACATCTTACGTGAGTTTGTTACGTTGTTTACGAGGGTTCTGCAAAAGTTGTAATTACATATTAATAAATTTTTTGAGATTCATGTATAAGATGTCAAATTTGTCCGCTTTAGATGTGCTATTAGGTACAATTCACAGAATTGCGATATCACCTATTCTTGCTGAGTTACAGAGTTGTAAACTTGATAGTTTCGTTTTCTGAAAATTTGCGATTTTCGCCAATTTTTAATAAAAAATTGATGACCTAAATCGAAAATACGAAACCAACAGTCACTAGATTTTAAGTTTTTTTTTTAAATGCAACAAACCCCGTCAAATTTGGTGCTGTGGTTGCCGAGAAAAACGAATTCTCTTTTTACATGTATTTAGATAGGAGCACCCGAGCTAAAGCTTCCTCTTAATTCTCGACATCAATAATTGGATAGCTCATTAAATCACTGATTGTGTGTTAGAAATTATTCACCTACCACCACAAAACAAACACAAAATTTTCTCTTTATATTCCATTACAAAGATTTTTGTTTCTGTATCTGCCCGGAAAATCTATTTCCTAACTATAATGAACGTTATACTTCACAATGATTTACTTTGCCGTTTATTATTCTTTTTCTCTCCCCTTCCCTTTAACCTTTAACCGCCCGTTTCTTGGCCAATCCCCCGTAGTGGGTAAGCGTCACACGTGAGGAGCAAGCAAGCAAGCAAGCGTCCGCCATGGCCTGCATTCGACCTAATCCCTGTAAATAATGCAAATACAGTTACATTTCATCCTAGGCCGTGACCACTTATCCTATAACGAAAGACCGCTAACTCACCGACAACGTTAGTTTGCAAGAACGTTGTGAAAAGTCACATTCCGCTACCCAACCATTATAAGAATAACCACGGTGTGGTATTATCACATGCAAGTAGAAACTAATACGGCGCTATATGTACACTTATAATGAGTCTGCAGAACACGCGCTATCTTTACGATAGTGATTATGTTTATTGGTGAGGCCTTCCTGGCGTGTGTTCGTCAGAGGTACTTTTATGACAGCATGTGTATGCTTCAGCAAATTGAAACATGCTGATTCGTTTCTTCTATTTTTTTTTTTTTTTTTTTTTTGCAGCGACCCTTTTGTACCGCGTCTAACCAGTGTTACGAAGTTATCTCTCAGTACAAAGGCGCGCCATGATGCACATGACATTTCCAGAATGTCGTTGCCTGTTGTCAGCGAAAAAGGCTTATTCGATGAGATTGCACGAGCTGCGCGACGGTGCGTATACATACATTTTTGAACATATGCGAGCACCAGCTGGCATTACGCTGGAATGTATGCGACGAGTCACGTAGATCATATTTCGACGACTGACGCGTGGGCTCGCCGCAATGGTTGTGCTTTCAGAGTGACTTGTTTTGACTGAGCACAACTTCGGGGCAAAATAAAGAGCAATTTTTTTTTTACTAGCACTTTCACCAGTTCTATTACTCGCCGTCACTACGACTTGACAGTACGAATTTACAGTGCATCTTTCATCTCCTGTTGGAACGCACCTGCATTCACTCCGGCGATTTCGAATCAAGTACGCGCTCTAACAACTGTGGACTCAGACGGCGATGCCGTGTTGCTGCCTTGCTTGCGACATTCGGAGTGTGCGTCGCAGGGCGGGTCTCAAAACCTCGGTTTAGCCAGAGCCGATGTCCGTGACTCCGGGTGTAATTTGTGTTTGGGTGCGCCGACACGCAAATGGGTTTTAGAGGAATCGGTGGGTCACCAGCGACCTTATTCTTTCCAGTCATGCAAACCAGAATCTTCACATGTTTTGCATCTCACTGCGCCTCTGGCATTATTCGCTTCAGCAGCATTGGCTGAAGAATAAGGCATGATCCTTCAGCCCGTCAACAATTGTTTATGGTTGAGACAAGGGATCGACTTAAACACGGCAGAACCGATAAAAGGAAGACGACTAGCACGCAGTACCTGATTTCGGAGGATAGTTTATTTTGCTTTACTGTTTTCTGTAGCACTAATTGGCCATTGCCTGAAGTACACTTGATCCTGTGTCAAAGACAGAAACAGTTGAAACGAATCCATTTCAACAGATTCGCAGCATTATTTTATCTTTCCTCACTGTAAGAAATCGCATCGCCTAGGCAGAATGATCCTTCCGGAATATTGACAGGATATAAATTCAGTGCCTAAAGAAATAATGTTTACTTAAGGTATTTGCCAGTGCTATACCAGGTGCTTCTGCGAAGACTTCAAGCAATTTGTTTATTTTTAACTTCCTATGGAAGATAGCACAATTCTAGTCATTGGCCGGTCAACTCTAAGAGGCGGACACTGCTCGCAAGAGAAATTGAGATGCTTAATCGACTAATTAAGAAAAAAATCTAATTAATTCGTGGTCTAATTACATTACGGTAAATATTGCAATTTGCGGACTGTAGCCAGTGGGCTATAATATCATAGCCTTTTCGAGCGAATACTAAGGAAGACGCCTGTTTCGAGATAGGCGCCGCCAAACTTGAGGTAAACACCCCCTGTTCGACTTACTCTTTTGGAAAGATGTCGTTTAATTATGGCGTTGAAGCACAAAAGCAACTGGGACGTCCATATATTTTGTCGTTATTAAGGGAAATAATATTTCAAAACTGGGGTCATCCTGAAAATGCCTTTCAAGTGAATGCGCCTTGTGAATTCACCGGCTGCAACGCGTAAATTGGCATATGTGTCATAATGTACCTATTCAAAAAGTTAATTAGTCATTTTGGTTAATTAGTCGAATATGCTTTTAGATTTCTCGTACAAGTAATGTCCGCTTGTTTCAGCAATCAAGCTCAAGCATTAGAATTGTGCTATCTGCCTCGGGCGACTTTCTAACAACTGGTTAAGGCCTTCTCAGAAACACCCGGGATAAGAAGTGTCGAGCACTCTGACTTTCACTTATCAAAACAGGCGCACAGTAAATTGGAAGTGAGTTCTATTTTCGTTTGAATGTAACGTTACATTTTTGTAATAAGAAGTCAGTACTCTTTATAAGTTGCTCCTACCTCGTTCTGCCAGTCAACCTTTAGCTACTTCAACTGCTCTTTTCTGTAGAAGTCTTCCGTGATTTTAACGCACCACGTAAATTTATCACCGCTTTATTTCCTATTGACGTGAAAGATCGCAGTCTCTTCGCTGTAGTAGCTGTCGTGTCTTGTCACAGCCGTGAGCAGTGTTTCCAACCAAAACTCTGGGCCAATTTCAATTTAGGCGTCCTTTAGCCTGCTTCGGATGTGACCACTTCAAACACAATTTTTCTTTCCCGCTGTACACAATGACTTAAGCATGCTCAGTTCAATCGCTTGTATCATCTGAATATCAGAATTTTCATTGAAAACACTTCTCTGTGTCAGCTATAATGCTGATACGACTGTTCTCTAAATTTTTCTTTGTGGCGTGGCTGAATAAAATTGGCGAGTCGATACTACAACGATAATTTGAGCGAGCATAAGCTCCAGCCGGTCTATACACTCTGCCATTGCACTCATCTATCTATTGCTCTCTTGAATTGTTTTCCTCTTTCCAGAAGAACACTGCACACAACAATGAAATAGTTCGTGTTCCAGCTACGTGTGTCATCCGTGACACTCGATGTCGACTTGGACAGCACGAAACTTGCAGTATGCTTTAGAATATGCACCCATAGTAATCCTATTATTAGCGTGGTTACTCGGCAGGCATTGCGCACTGAAATGGCTGACAACAAGCCCAGTTTGGTTATACGTAACTCAGACGTGAGAGACAATGTTGCGAAACTAAACTGACAGAGAATAGAGTCGCGAAACATGACACAAAGCGCGTCACGGAATGTGTCAGTGTGCTGTTCCCTGTCAGTCTATAAGCTTTGTAATATTGTCGAACACAATTACCATTGTAATTCAGCGCAGACCTAGTGCACAGCTTACCCAAAGAGAACAGAAGTCGAGCTGTGAACACTGTCTGTTCGTAATATCTTTTGGCGTGCCTGTCTCCTCTACGCTCTTGTGAACTTACGACAAAGCCTTATATTGGCAGCCACCGCCGGTAATTAGACCAGGGTGAACTCGGCAAAAACATTAAAAAACGCGCCACTGCGCATTACGATGATGTCATTGCAGACGCATATTCGCAGCTAGACAAGTCCTCTTAAAAACCTCATATTTAATTTGCTAGCTGTCCACTCTCTGCATATTGTTAATAAAAATGGCACGCAAGTGCGCGCGCGCTAGCAGAGCTGTCGTTGGGCTTTTCACTGGCGTTCATGCGCACTCATGGCACTACGAAGTGTAGCTGGTCGTCTTGATAATTCCTAATAGTATTGGAACCACTGGTTCTGTTAGGAAAACGTCTCTAGGATTACGTTAACGAATTGCATTTTGGGAACGCCATACCGTATGCGCTTGCTTTAATCACACGCGGCACCAGCACGACGTTCCATCCAGAAAAATTCGGCAGCATGTTGCACTCCTGTAACACGTGAAGATGAAAGCCGGCTGCACACGTGGTGATGCGTTAAGTTATACAATAGGAAGGGTCAGACTTCTTGCAAGACATGACGAGCCGCAGTGGTAACGAACCTCCTCAACGACACATGCGAGCACCTATAAATGTTCTTTCCTTCTTTCTTTCGTTCTCTCTTTCTTTCTGTTTTTCTTTATTTCTTTCTCTACTTCTTTAGTTATTTCTTTCTTTCGGTATTTCTTTCTTTCCTTCGTTCATGCTTTCTTTCATTTCTTCATTCATATGCAGCCATTGTACGTTTGCTTGTTTACGGGGGTATGAGCCATTCCTCATGATTACATTTTTTGCATCACTCGGCGTCTTCTTTTGCATCACTGGACTAGACGCCGCTTTTTTCGGGTACCAGCCATTGCAACGAGCCACTTCAGGCTTTGGCCTCTTTCCTTCGTTCTTTCTTTCTTTCGTTCCTTCATTCATATTCAGCCATTGCATCTGTGCTAGCTTACGGAGGTATGAGCCATTCCTGATGGTGATATTTTTTTTATCACTCGGCGCCTTTTTTGCATCACTAGATTAGACGACGCGTTTTTCAGGTATAAGCCATTACTACGAGCCACTTAAGGCTTTCATCTCTTTTCTTCGGACATAGAATGGAGGAAGAGGTCAAGAAAGTTGGCGACCATGTACAGAATAATTGAAAGTGGACAACCAGGAGTCATAAAGAAGAAAGTAAAAGAGGCATAGACAGCACATTAGATGGAAAAAATTGAAACGAAAATATCATGAAGATTTACAAGAATGGCAAGAAAGAAATTGGAAGACAAAGTTTGTGCGATATCACAGATGTCAGTGCATTGACATTCGAGGCTCGAGATAGCTGCCTAAGGACAAAAACATAACGCAGCAAGTATTCCCAACAAAATCAGGCGTCTGTCTGCTGCAGCAAAAGTACGGATACCTCTCAGCACATCCTAATAAAATGCGATGGTATTCACCCAGTAAGACCCGTAGGTAACGTACACTTTCCAGAAGCACTTGGATTTAAAGCGGATAAAGTAAGTTTGGAGTATTTATTGGGTAGAAATCAGGGAAGAGATCGTTATTGACCGAATCCGTTACACTCGTAGGTAGCAGTACAAGTTAGATAGAGAAGTTTTGTGGAGCAGAAACGAATAAAGAGATGTATACAAAAACGCTAGAATTAGAGAAATGGAGCAACACCAAAAAGTTGGAGTCCATATATAGCGAAGCCTTGTGTGAGTGCACAGAGAGTCGTAGCTTGAGTACACGAACACACACACACACACATACAAGCACTGGCGAACACGAATTATATCGAGCTTTTTGTTAAGCGGAGTTGCTGACTACTAGCGATTACGACGGATGCCTTGAACGCATCACGGTTTCAGAGGCAGCATGCGCATACGCATGTAGCGTAATTCGAATCGATTCCATCCGCAAGAAGCGTTTACTTGCTCATTACCATTCAGCCGCGGATGCACGAAGGTGGGCTTTCTAGTTCTTTTTTTTCTTTCCCCCGCACGACCTGCACTGCCGCTGCCGCTGATGCGTGGAGACCAGAGCCATGTGATGGCGGTGCAAGGAACGCAGCGGCGGTCACGCGTGCCTCCTCCGCTGCGATTAGTTGGTCTGTTTGGAGACAGAACAGCCACGCAGCTCCCACGGTCATGACTGCATGACGACGCAGCGACGTCGACAGAGTGAAGACGATGAAACGATGACGACGGCGTGACAACGAAGAAATGATCAAAATGGAACGAAGGTGATGAAGTGATGACGATGGCGTGTTTGTGTTAGAGCTCACGTACACCCTTTACGTCCGTTCCCTCCCCTCCCCCTCCCGGGCCGCCTAAAATTTCACTTGATCCAGTGCTTGTCTACACTACGTCCGGTACCGGCAGATGGGCTAGCGAGCAGCCAGCAGCAGCAGCAGCGAGAAAGTCGAAGAGGCAAAGAACGCTTCGCTTTCATAAATCAGATTTGCCTTGTGTTTGCACACCGATGCCTGCGGCTTGCTGTTCTCTTAGGCCAACCAATAGGCCAACCAATAAGAGCGGAATGCGCGCGCTGCGCGCGCTGAGCGCGCAGCTGGGTTCCTTGCACTACCATCAGATGGCGCTCACCTCTGCGCACCCGCGGCAGTGGCGGCGCGGCCTTGTGGGGGAAAGTAACAAAAAGAAAAGAACCAGAAAGCTCGCCTTCACGTATGCGCGGCAGTGTTTGCGCAATTGCATTAGCTTCTGTGCGATGCCTGACTAAAACCTTCCATGTCACTTTCAACAAACACAAACTCGTGTTTCGCTTCTTCATGTACTCACACAAAGCTTCGCCGTATATAGATTCCAACTGGTTGGATCTGCCGCATTTTCTTTGTACTACAAATCGACCTCTTAGAACAACATAATAATAATACAGTATTGTAGAACCACTTCATCATTATAAAGTAGTTCATCTTTAGTATGCCTTCACCTTAATTTCTAATAGCCCTCTTCCGCCTTGACGAAGTGTGTTTGCCCTGAATGTGCCCATCGTAATGGACGTGTTCCACTGGGGGTTAAGGGACACTCTAAAATTGAGTGAAATATGGTAGCAGCGATTTTTCCCGCGTAATAAATTATGAGCACTTCCTTAAATTGTGGCTGACCCACGGCAAATCTTGCTACCGCTCGAAGAATAATCTGAGATAGCTGAGATGGCAGATCTGGCAAGTTCCTTATTTATAATCAACGAAGGACGAAACTCACAAAGACATATTTTACGAAAGAAAGGGCGAGCACACAGTGCTGACTCGCCACTAAAAGATTCCTTGGCACCACAGGGAGCATAAATATGGCCGAAGCAAGTAGCTTGGAAGGGAAATTGTTGCATATTTTACTCTTTTTTTTACCCTTTCACGGCTTTGGCCACGCAGGTAATGTAGGACGTGTGCTGCCAATAAATCTTTCAGTTGTGAGCGCTCAGTGCACGTTTTCCTTTGGAATACTGTCCTTGCGTGCACTGTTAGTCTATTGGGCTCAGCATATACGTATATGTGTGTAGGCGTCTTTTAACGTTCAGTCGACCACGTCGAAATAGACAAAAAATAATTTTGCGAGAACCAGTGATATCTACATACAGGAACAGAAACACAAACAACCCCATGCAAGGCTGAGCGTACCTGCCAACAATGCAATAATTTTGCCGCACCTTCTCCCAACTACATATCAAGGCACATCGTGAAGAAAACTATCTGCTAAGAAAGCCGCGTGGAGTTAAAGGTAAGCACTACGCTTACTTATTTATTTATTTATTTATTTATTTATTTATTTATTTATTTATTTATTTATCGATTTATTTATTTATTTATTTATTTATTTACTTATTCTTACATTTATTAAGCGTTCCTGAAGTAAAACACATGAATTTTTTTCCTTGGGTCGTAACGCAGCATAACGTCACAGTGTAGCTCAATATAAGCATGCATGCCCATTTCGAGGAGATACTGCAACAGTGACATAAAATGTGCTGTTGGTGATTCATTTTTTATAGGCTTCAACTTGACCACTGTTCAATTTCACACCTTTAAGAACGCTTTTGCGAATTGTCTTTGTCCCAAGGGACGTCCAGACTAGATGGCGGGCGTCCGCCGCAGACGCAGGAGCAGAGCACTTCGTACACTGGACAACGTCTTCGTATAGGGTTGACCCCAAGCACGAGTGATGGCAGGTGTAAGGGCCTTCCCGACCCGAAGTCTCCGGAGAGAGACCCGAGGAACATGGTGGGGGAAGAAAACGCATGAAATAGTTAATACCGGTTAGATCCATGACCTAGTAGAGGGTCTAAATTAAAATGCGTAAGTGCAGGCCACAGATCATGTTATATGCAAAAAAAAAGATATACGAGTACCCATCTTTTATCATGTGGCCTTAATACGAAACGTTAAACACTGAAATTGACGTTGTAAGCAATTTTTTTAATATAACGCAGAAAGGCAAATCAACAAATACATGACAAACAAGTCCAAGAAACAATAGATCCATGCCACTGCAGTAGATTCATTACAACTAATTTACAATAAACTTCGTACATATGGACAAATATTATTAGTATTAGGTAAAAAATGGAGCGGACTTGTTGAACCTAGCAGAATGACAGCCAGCTGTTTCTTCTGAAAAGTTGTAATAAGAATTTCAGTTACGTGCATGTATATTATGTACATTAAGGTATTCATAGTAAAAGCAGCGTAAAAATAACGGCAACACAAGACAGAGAAGTAAACCGGACAGGCGCTGAACTAATAACTCTACCTAATTGACGTAACTGAACTAACAACAGTCGCTAGTTCAGCGCCTATCCTGTGCACTTCTGTGGCTTGTGTTGCCGTTATTTTACGCTGCTTATACTATGAAGAACAACCAACTCGCCCCGTTTTACACTCTATTGCATTTAAAATGTTGTCCCTATATGACTGGTTCGTTGAACACCTTGAGAGCATATAACGGTTTCGAGCACTTTTTAAGGAATTTTTACGAAAGCAGTCATTTGTCCACACACAATTTTCCACTCCAGAAAATTGGCCTATAGTGTACCACCCAACTTAATTATCGCTAAATTTGGTCTAGGTTGCGTTCACAGATCTCCTAAGGCCGCGGAATAAAATGTGCGTTGTTCGTGAAACGTACTTACAGAGCGCCCGATTGCTTGCGTACGTATTGTACACCAAACGCAGCACACTTAGATATATGCCGACACACATGAAGTGGCCCTTAATTTGGCAAAATGTAAACAAGGAGCGTTATTTTTTTTCCCAAGGACGCGGAAGAAACCGCGTGCGAACGTCTTTCGAAGCATAAAAATAGGAAAAATACTATAGTTGAATAGTTATTGGCAACGCTTCTTATTAGGCCAGGAACGTGAACAATTTTTCGCACACCACTCAACATATTTCATTTTTACAGTGTAGCTGGTAAGGGCTAGTTTCCCCACTATCGTGTGCACGTGTAGAAAAAAGCTATCATCATCAGTATTGGCTCGAGTGTCGTCGTGTTCTTCCACAGCTGGCTCGTTGGTGCCCCTCGGCGCTACCGCGCGAACGAGCTCGTACCACTGCTCCCGCATTCGTTGTAGTCGTCGTCGTCGTCGCCTTCTTCCAGAGCTGACTTTGTGCCCGCTCGTCATTCCAGCGTAGAATTTCACTTCTGTCGTTGTAACGGGGAGGCCGCGTTCACGGGGGTATGAGCCATTGCTTAAGGTGGTGTGAGCCATTCATTGCCTTACATGATGAGCATATTTAATTTTGAAGCAATTTAATTTTGAAGAATCGCAAACGGCAATGGCGGACGGATGCTGCTAGCCAAGCCACGTAGTGGTACAAGTTGGGGTCAACAAGCTTTATTGAAGAGGGCCACATACCTCGTGGACCATCTCCAGTGACGCAAATGCTCGTCACGGAAGTTAATTTCAGCTTGGCACACACCTAGTTTCGTATACCCAGTTATGCAAGTTTTAGTGAGCTAGGTTGGTTGAAGAGAAGCACATGGCAGTGGCACATGGCAGAGACATTGAACGCAAGTGACAACGGCGGACGGTGGACATATCGTCACTGACGTCGTTCTTTCCGTCGCAGCTGAACGTGTGTGCAGCCTCATTAATAAACACAAAGACGTAAGCAATAATTGAGAGAGACTTTAATGAACGGTCGGGATTAACCCAGTGATAAACACCGGAGCCTCACGTTTCAACTTCGCTGGTTAACCATCTCTACAGAGTGCTTGGGCAGCGGAATAAACTTTCCCTCAAAATATAGGCCTGGTGTAATTTCCACTTGTGACGGAACATCTGGAAGCATGCCGATAGAGGCTGTACGACACTTTCTAACAAATAAGATTCTTTTTCCCAATGGCTGTATTTTATCCACGAGCATTTAACTTCTCACACAGATTTGCCATTGCGTTCCGCCTATTTCTGCTAAATTTGATTTCAGTGGAATTTATAGTTCTACCATGGTAACAGGCTAAATTATGCGCCGCTCTTAAAACCCTCCGGAGCACTTGCATACGCAGTTTTTTGCAAAGAACGTAATTACCCCACAGACGCCGAATTTTACCTATGTGTCACCTGTTGCGTGGTCCTTACTTTCAACAAGCGTAAACAAGGTGCCTCATTTATTTCACCGAAGATACCGAGAGAGGCCCCTATAAAGCACGTAGAAGTCGAAAAAAACAAGGGTTCTATTAATATTTGTGACTCACCTAATTGAAGCAGAAGCGATCAAATTTTGCGACAGATTGCACTTAAGATAGCCCCCATTTCAACTTAATGTAAATCTTGTGTACTCAAACTTCTCTCGGGACATTGAAAATGGAGCCGATAATAGCGACGTTATACATTCCAACCCTTGCTTTAGAAATTTTTTCGCAACAGCTGTAGTTCATCCACAGTCATTCGAATTCGCACACAGATTTGCCATAGTGATCAGTACCAGTTTTGTTAGCTTTATGTTGGTGTTATCTATAGAAATGTCAAGGTAGCGTGCTCAATATTGAGCCACTAATAGAATACATCATTAACGCTCTGGAGCAGCTGCACATGTAGTTTCAATTTCGCCTGCACATTGTTCATAGCGTGCCGCTTATTTTTGCCAAGCATGTCTGGCGTACCACGTGGCAGCGAAACTCAAGGACAAATTTGTTTCGTCGAGTAAAGGTGGTCTGTCGTTGTAGTACTTGTTTCTTCAGCAAGGTGTATCGTGGTTCATATATATAAGAGACGAAAGCGACGCTTTTTTTGTTATATTCTTCCAAACCGTGCCATTATATGTAACGCCTAATTTCTTTTTTTTCTCTCTTCGGCCATTGGAGCACGTTACACAGAGTCGCGATTTTTGCTCGAGGTCGTCTCATCCTGTGCATGTTCTTCAAGGCGAAATTCTCACTGCGCGACGTTAAAAGAAAGCGCCGTATGAAGGATTTTAAGGAGAGTGTGTCTCCTGTACAATTGTATCGGTTATTGTTCCAAGAAGGGCGTGGGCAAGACGTGCTCAAGAGGGCTAAAAAAATCGTTATACCGTCGAAATACATTTTATTCAAGCGTCATACGGGAACGTTATCTGTTAAAGCGTGGTTAGAAGAAATAAAGATTTATGTACCGTGGGGAAACAAATGCTTCTTCCGCAACAAACCTTGAAGATGTTTTCATTGATTGTAGTAATACCGCTTTCTTTTGGGATATACCACAGATAGCTGTAAAGAGATGTCTGCCCCTCGATTCACATGGCATTCCTTTTTGGCCACCTGAACGTGATTTTCAACAGACAGGCGGTATTTTCTTGTTTGGGCTGCATGTTATCTAGCGCTGTCTGTTGGCGTATAGACACTGTGATGTTAAAGGCCGATCTGTGAATGAATACTTTGTGAAATGGTTGTCAAAGCGCGTGATGGGTACAAGATTGCGGCGAAAATCTTATGCCAGTGTTTGATGCTCTAACACATATAAAACAAGTGTGATGTGTGATCACTAACATCGTTTCGACTTGTAGCCAAGAGGAAATAAAGGAAGAAAAATATTGTGGGCCTAAAAGTGCGCTTGGGGACCGAGGTTCGATTCTAGCATCGGGTAAGTGATTCAATATCTTTTTATGTGAACTGTTCTTGAAGACAGCAGCAGCACCTAGCAGCCGTGGTCAAGAAAGCCCAGAGGGGTTCGCAAATAAAGCTTTGTTTAAAAAACATATCATCACGTGCAGCGAAACCAACCACCACACTTTAAGAAAGATTGAGTGTAGGTGTTGGGAACGTTGGATTGTGCATGACTTGACTACCTTTTTGGGAGTTTTTCGCAGTTGCCGAGTTTTCTTAAGAGGGAAACTTCGACCCCCGTACCACACAGTAGAGAACTGATGGCTAGCTAGGATTACTTATATTACGCGTGCTGACGCGATCGCTGTTTATTGTACCACCACCTAAGGTGAGTATTAACAGCTACATCAGTGAAGCACCATTGCTTTAATTTTCCTCCGGCGAGCAACCAAGTGCATTAACCGACACTACTTTGCCACACAGAAGCAATGCAGGGATATTTATTACGTCGAACCTATTTAACATGTGCGGTTTGAATTCCGACTTTGTTCACCGTATGGTGTGCTGCTGATTTCGAACAACAAGCAATTCAAGCGCTCTCTACAAGTCGGTGACATCATGACGATTGCAGATTCAAGTGCTAACAGCGAACGAGCCCCAGCGCCACCCACCAAGCCGTCACTTGCCTTTGTTGTTGAAGAGGACACTGAAGATGAATGTTAAATGTTAAGTTAAGCTTTAGTAACAAGTTTTGCGTCTTCTATAGCGAAATAACTTCTCGCGCTATGAGAGGCGGCTTGGCCAAGCAAAAAAAAAAGAAATTTGAAAATATCAAAGAAGAATGACGGGGCTGCCGTATAATTCATGCACTAGCTGATCGTTGCATCATGTATTTCCACAGCGTCTACTCGGTCCTGGCTAATTGTTTATCAATAATGAAGGACTAGAATGCGATCGAAACAAAGCAAAGACTAACGCTAGCAAGGTTTGAGAACTTTCGCTGCCCCAAAGCGGCCCCTAGTCTAAGCAAACATATTGAAATCGGTGACGTCACACTGACTTACCAGCACTGGATTTTCAGCGCGAAACTCAATTAAGTTGGATCAATATTTCATCTGCTAGTAATTAATCCCCACCGCCAAATGAATGCAAGCAGTTTCGTTTAAAAAAAAATACTTTATCGGTAGAAACTTCTGTAAAGTTGCACTTTGGGTCTTTTCTAACGGCAGCCTCGAATGTTCTAGCGTGCCAGGAATGAACCACGACAGGTACAGAAGCGTACCAAATAATATTGTGGACTAATATTAGACGGTACGTAACCTAGAATTACTAGTAACCCCTGCTGCTGGAGTTATGTCGTAACCTCGAAAAATTACTGTGCACCTTTCCTAGAAGTTGCAATGTGTAAAGGTGACAATGTTGCTTCTATTTTGGAAGTTGTCAAAGAAATTAATAACCTGCACATTTATTCAACCGTTATTGACAAGTGTTGCCTACAGGCAACATACCAGAAAAAAAAAGCTCTTGCTGAGTTTCAGTATTGAGTACAAAGTTTCTGGCTAAATGTCTTCGGCCAACACTGAATGACAAGCAACAAGCGTCATTTGTTGGTTTAGAGCAAGAACACAGGACAAGGAAGAATAAGACTTGTTGGGGGGCTAGTTGGTGCATGTTTCCAGAATAGGGTTATAGCGCCGAAAAAACACAACACACAGCAAGCGAGACGGGACTCGCTTGCTGTGTGTTGTGTTTTTTCGGCGCTATAACCCTATTCTGGAGACAAGGAAGAAGTTTAGCGCAGGAACCGCTTCTTTTTTAGAAAGCACGCTCCGAACAGACAGACCAATGTAAGATGCCCGGTTCCAGTGGTGTCACAAGCGTGATGCCAATCAAACTAAATGTGCACCTTTGCTTCGGATATGACGACAACTTTCCGCACAATTTCTGAACGAAGCCATACGTGGCTCGGGTTGAAGCGCACTTCCAGTTTTCTGCCTGGTTTATTCCCAACTATTGCTGAAAATGTTCCCCCAAAATATTTATTTTTCCTTTCGTTGATTATGTTTGTTTTTTTCGGTGTGTTTTCCATATATTATTAGCATTTCTTTTCGAATTGAGAGAATAATAGTGTCTTTGGTCTTAATAATGCGCATTTTGTTTTTCTCATCCTTTACGTGTCGTATTTAAAATTAATTATTTTTCTTTCTTTTGATGTGTTATATTGTAAAGAGGAACCATTCGTGTGCGTTCTTTTTTGTCTCTCTTGGCTAGAAGTACTACTTATCTGACGACTTTAAATCCGACCGTACGTCGGTGTTCCCGTGTTTGAAACTGCCTGAAGCGCACAAACGGGGTCGTCAGGCCACCAATGTGCGTTAACTTTGTTGTGGCTAAAGAAATTTCGTCCCTTCGTAGGAAGCAAAGGATACATGATCGATATTTCCTGCGCATCGATTCGTAAATGAAAGTATTTCAAAATCAATCATTTCAAGAAGTAACCCTGCAATTTGGTAGCTCCGCAGCAGTAATAATTATCAATGTTTCCAGGTTGTATGGCGTATGAAGTGGATTAAACCGAGAAATTGCATGCGTATATATAGCTCACAATATTTTTTTTTTTTTGCCAATCACATCGAGCATTACCAGGAATTAAAAATTAACGTTCGTCGCCCAACTTACGAGTTATTTTTCCACTCTGTAGAATATCTAAGGTGTACTGCACTGTCATACGATGGTATATGAGTGTTAAATGATAGGAGATTTGAACAACACACATCATAGGTGTGATATTCATCAATTTTTATCAAGCAACTTCAGGGCTTGTTTGTAGGAACTATTGCATGTAGACCAGCACCATCATTATATGGGGATGCAATGTATTAATCGCGGTGCCGTATCAAGAATAAATTTGAATAGAATACTTTTTGAACGTGTTAACTAAAAGCAATAAATAGCTTTCGAATAGCATATTTCCTCGTTGCGCGCCTACCAATAGAATAACTAATAACATTTATTTTAAAAGCCGAAATCTTCTCGTCAAACGCTTTAGAGCAGGACAAGAACTCCGACTTTTTCTTTCAAATTAAAGAACAATGCGGATCTACCTGTAATACTAAAGATACTAATTTAGTAACGAAGATACCAGACAATTATTTCTGAAATGATCAGAAATCATCCCAGTCAAGAAAATCCCCAAAAGTAGACGAAGTAGGGGAATGAAATTAATTTACAAAAGTCAGGGAGATAAAACCAACAATAAATTTCTACAAACCAAGACAAACATGGCCATATTGAAGCACAGAGCGCTATGAAGGTAAAGAAATATGAAGTAGTGCGAGGTTTATAGAAAGGCGTGATGGTTCCCAGGATTACGTTTGCCAACTCGCAGCTGTGCTTGAAAGCCGAAGCGCAGGCCGGACTGGAGAGCAGTCAGAGGGCTTTCTTGACGCTAGCACTTCCGGTGCAGGAAAAAAGAAGTAATCCTAAATGACGCACCACAGGGGGACATAGAGTGGGCGTCCTTCGAAGTGTCGAAAGTTCAAACAAAATCTGCGTCTAGAAACGATTCGGGACATGGATAAAAATCGTTGAAGAGCAGGTTTTCCAGGTACCTCTTTAGAAATGAGGTTGAAAAAGAGTGGAGGAAAAAAAACAAAAACTAGCTAATAAATATTTAGCTAATCGACTGGACATTGGCGAAGAAAACTGTGTCCAGTGTAAAGTTGAACATGCAGGAACACCGAACTAGTTAGGAACAATGGAGAGGATGCCAGCTATGGAGCATTATCAAACAGCAAAATCGGAAGGAAAAGTTGTATATGAACTCGAAGGCCAGTGTCCAGCTGTTCAAAGCAGCATCAGGGTGTCCGAGAATACCTAGATATACGACAAAATTTTTAATTTATGACCACTCGCGTATAGCGCGTCTAAATGGCGCAGAAACCATTGAGCGCATTTCATTAGCGTCTCTAAATTAGCCATTCGCCAATAAATGTGGAGACATTAGGCTAGATTGAGACAATGTACGGACCTAGCGTATGCCCATTTCTCGATGCGTATGCGTATGCGACCTTGATGCGACCTAGCGTATGCCCGTTGAGTTGATGTATGGACCTTGCGTATGCCCAGCTAGCGTAGCCCATTTCTCACTCCCGCCCTTGTTGAAGAAGTTGAAGAGGTCGTTGGATCTTTGAAGATATAGTAAAAGAGTTGACACTGATGGCCTCAACATTGAGCTTGCAGAATAGGTCCCCAGTTTAATTGTACCTGTATTTACACACACTATAAATCTTGTCTTCGGGAACTTTCCGAAAAAAATTCTGGTCGCGAAATGTGATGACATATTGAGAGGAGGACAACGAAATAATTTTTTTCAGCTACCGGCCCAGGCCAGCCGCCCTTAAAAATGCATCTTAAAAATGATTTTTATCGCCTCCTTTAAATGTGAGGAATGGTTTCCCGGCGATGACCCTTACCTGCTCATTTTTTAATGAATATTCATTCGTCTTTCTCCTACCAACCCATTTCCGGGATGAACACTTTTTTCAAAGTGCATTGATAAGTTCATACACAATCACATGTCTCACTTTGTCCAAAGAAAAAGCTTCATAACAGCTTCGTATTTTGGCTTTCTGAAAGAAAATTCAACAGAATCCGTTCTGTTAAGTAAAAAAATAAATAATTTATTCTTTTGAAAAACATATTTACCTGCCTGGCCGTTTCTGTCGACCTACTGAAAAGTCTTTACCGGCTCAGTTATCAAATTTTAGTTCAGAATTTTGACCATCACGCTATCCAAGGTAGCTTCTTGCAACCTGTTAAGACATATCTCAGAACAGAAAATAACAGGTAATCATCGTCATTATACTCATAATCAACACCGCACTACAGTTATGTTCGCCGTGCTTGAACAGTGCGCGTATTAACTAATGTCTAGCTATGACTTTCTGGCGTCCCATTCTGCTCTCATTGATTGGGCCACTGGTCTCTTCCAGTGGGAACTTATTGTTTCCCGATACCGCCGATAAATGGCTCGCACAGTTGTGTTCCGTCGAGTTCATTCGCACGATGCCGAAAGCCTCCACGGGTTTTATTCTGTCGCCGGCTCCTCCAGTGCCTGACGGTGGCTACGTGTTATCACCGACTGTGGACGTGATCATGACGCGTAACGTTGCTCCGCCTTATGCAGTTGTGACTGTTGCTGATAACCGCACCTATGTCCCTCTTCTGAACTTCAACACCGTACCACAACTCTTAATTGAATGTATAAAACTGGCAACTGTTTCTGCCCTTAAAAAACACACTCAATTCTCTGTGGATCTCGATGCCGCTTTTCCGTCTGCACGCGACAAGACTTCTTCCAGGCCTGTCGATAACTTCAATTCATTGAGATGATAACAGTGGACCTTCCTCCTTCTCACTCACAATATTTGCGCCGCTTTTTAAGGTCATACCGGGATATATTTGATACTGATGACAGACCGTTGGACCAAACCTCTACCGCCAAACAGCGGATCAATACTGGTGATGATATCCCAATTCATTGGCGTCCTTATCAGGTGTCTGCAACTGAACGTCACGTCATTCTGAAAGAAGTGGACAAGATGCTCGCAAAGGACATCATTGAGCCTTCTTGCAGTCCGAGACTTCCCCTATCGCCCTTGTGAAAAAGGAGGATACATGCTGGTGCGTCTGCATCACCTACCGCCACTTGAACAAGATCACTAAAGAAACAAGATGCATATCTTCGGCCGCGGATCGGTGACCTGCCGGATAGCCTCCACGGCAGGAAGTATATCCGCTTCATTCGCGATATTGGCAAATCGCTGTGGACGACAATCGTGAAGAGAAGACCGCCTTTAGAACAAAAGACTTTCTTTATCAATTTAATGTTATGCCGCTTGGTGCGTGCAATGCGCCAGCGACATTCGAACGCATGGTGGATAACCTTCTTCATGGTTTGAAATGGTCAACTTAATTGTGCTACCTTGACGACGACGTCATGTTTTCATCTACATATTCAAGTCACTTGCAACGCCTTTCAGCGGTGCTCGGTGTGTTCCGGAGTACTAGCCTTCAGGTGAACTCCTCCAAGTGCCATCTTGGCCGCCGTGAAACTGCATTCCTTGGCCACTTGCTTGACGCTGCAGGTATCCTGGCCGACCCCAACAGCGTTCGAGCTGTTATGGATTTTCCTAATCTGCAAGCTATCCATGATGTTCGCAGTGTCATCGGCCTATGCTCATGTTTTCGACGGTTTGTAAAGTACTTTGCTACTATCACCCGACCCCTGACCGTTCTTCTCAAAACAGACGTGCCTTTCTCGAGTATTTTCTCGAGCTGATCATCCTACGTTTCTCGTGATATGACCGTATACGCCGCCATTTTTATTGGCCCAGCATGTACCAATCTGTGCGGCAGTCTCTTCGTGCGACCTATATCAAGGTCGCCAAGAGGCGCCTATTCTGCCTAGTGGCCCCCTTCAAATCCTGGGCATCCGTATGCACCCTTCTGCCAAGTTGGCCTCGACTTGCTTAGCCCATTCTACGTGTCTCACTCTGGGAAAAAGTGTGCATGTCGCCGCTGCAACAGATTGCGCCTCATGGTATGCGATCACGCGCGCCACCCCGACCAGCTGTGCGACTGGCGTCGCCGACATTTTGTTCTGCGACGTCATCCTTCATCAAGGCGCTCCCACAGAACTCCACACGGACAGGGACATGCAGCTTTATTTAAGGTCATCGCCGACATCTTTGGATGGTGCGCGAGCTGGTACACGTTTACAACAGTTTAACAACCTCATACTAACACGCTAACAGAACGCTTGAATAGCACGCTCGCAGACATATTGTCGATGTATGTTTCTTCGGACCACCGCCATTGGGAAGTGAGCTTACCATTCGTGACGTCTGCTTACATTTAGTCACGCCGTGATGTAACCGGATTATCACCGTTCAGTTTGTTGTTCAGCTGCTATCCCGCTTTACCTATGGATACCGTGCTCCCCTCCGCTGCGTTTAACACCAGCGAATGTGCCCACGATTCTATTGCCCGAGACGATCACGCCCGTTAGGTTGCCCACCAACGATCAGCCACGTCGCATGAGCACCAGAAGGCACTATACGACAGGTATCGCCGACTAAGCCACTTTCGGACAAGTTCCCTCGTTCTCCTATGGACTCCAGCGCGCCAGGTCGAGTCCTCCAAAAAAAATTATAGTGACGTTTCACTTCGTGAATGCGGCTGATGCGCAAGCGTATGGATGCTATAGTGCGCATGATGCTATCGACCCTCGGTGTGCCTAGACGCCTACACTGTCCGCATCGCAGATCGCATTCAAGACGGGGCTCGCAGCAGCCGCCGTACGCAGCAGCCGCCAGAGTAGAAGGCCCCGTTGTAAACATTCGCTTACTATGTAAATTACCTAGCATAGTGTCAGCGCACACAGGCAAACATGAACACTTCACATTTGATGACCGCAGACATTCGCTCTCAAAACGCTAGCGTGAGGAATCGTGGCAGCAGCAGCGAGCGTAGTGACCTTCGTGCTGTCTATCGCTTCAACTGAAACTAAGTGGAGAGAACACAGCGGCGCACAAAGCTATGAGCCGTCGGCCCAACTAGGCCCCCCAAAGCAGGTCCCTTTCAAGATAAAGCCGCGCGATAGTATGGTGGTACCGCTGGCAGGGTAGTACCGTTTAGTACCGCATGGTGGCATGGTGGTAAGGGCAGTTGCGACACTTGTTGACAGTTGAGACGTTCGGCCTCTGGTCACAGCGTCTGCGATCACAGGGTGTGGTAGGCGCTGCATAGGGTTCCGAACGCGTTGCTTGAGGAAGTGGCGATCGAAGTACCGGTTGGCTTACGTGTACGGGTAAGGCACGCTGTTAAGAGGGAGCAGCCTCTATAACAGAGTACAATATAGTGCCGCAAATAACCACGTCCCTATGCATGCTCAACGCATTCTTGAATAGTAAGCGGGGTTGGTTCTTCATAATTTTTTTCGTTATCCCATAATAGCAAACATTTCAGCAGCTCAATTTCAACATAAACGTGTCACACTTTGTGTTCAAAGCGTTAGTTTAAAGAGTATGAAGGACACTTAACGATCTTTATTCTCAAATTTCGGCGTTGTGGTTGCCCATAGTGCTAATTAATTGAGCAGACAAACTGGAGCCAGCACGGAGGCCTAGGCGCCTTCCTCGTTCACTTACTTCGCGGCTTCAGACAAGGACCTCTGATTTCATGAGCTGCCCGGTTATGCTTGCGCGTGAAACTACTCTCGTCTTACACTAGCCCTAACTGTGTCCTTCGCCAAGTCACCAATTCACCTACGAAATTACACCTCTCGCCCAAACGGCATCATCTGCTCGACGCTTGTTGTGCACGTCGTGAGCCTCAAACCATGTCATGACTGCAAAACGCAGCGCGGTCATCCCGGCTCCCGCTTTTCTCGCTTTTAACCAGCACCGAGTCGGTACTCCTGCCAACAGAAAGCTGTGTCACGGGAGTCCTTCGGTGATATCCATGGGGGCACGACAAAGTGAAGACGACGAAGGCGTGCCTAGGCTCCACGCGCGGATTCTCTATAGTGCGCGTGACTGTAAATAATCCTTGTAAATATATTCCACCTTTCTTTTCGCGTTACAATATAATCATTATAATCATCCTCATCATTGAGTCTAGGAAGTGCTCCGAGTTTAGGCTTTTTTGAGAATACTGGAGTAAGTCCTTCGGTTCAAAGGAGGGGAAAAGGCAGGAATGCCGCCCGTGGAACGTGTTTGCGCACCTGACGATGAACCATCGTAGAGAGATAAGACAGATTTTATTGAAAGGCAGAGAGGTCGGCCTGAGCTAGTGTCCTCTAGCTTGTTACTCTGCGCAGCTGGTAGAAAGCTAGAGAAATGAAAGAGGGGATTAAACAGACGCTAGATCTTAGCACTGCTACTAGCACGAGCCCACTTCGATGTTTGGAAATATTACAGAACGTTCATCAACGATGATTGTTGCATATCTTGCAAGGGAACGTCCTTAAAGGCCTTCTGGACACTGACATGCATAAGAAGTCCTAGTTTAACCTGACGGGTGGAGCACTGATAGCAATAGCAAATTATTAGACAGCACCGGAGTAAACTATCGGAGTAAACTTAATCATTTTATCATCTACATAAACTGCTGTAAACATTCGCTTACAAACTAAATTAGCAAGCAGGTTGTTACGCGGGCACGGGCAAACACGAGCATATCACTCGATAGACGCGGACACGCATGGTCAGAGCGCTGGTGTGATGAAGAACAGCAGCAGCGGCGAACGAATTCCCATTCATGCTGCCTCTCGTTTCGACGCGAAGTAGGCGCGCTCGAACACAGCGCACACGAACCCATCAGTTATCTCCGGTAGGCTAGCCTTCGAACCCAGCGCAGATTGCCTCCAAGATCGGGCAGGTGCGGCCGCGCTCAGCCACAGCAGCTGAAGTAGAAGACGAGTTGAGCACTAACCTGCCGCCTTCCTTCCCTTCGTAGCGCTCGCGCATATCCCCCCCCCCCCCCCCGCCTTGCACGCTTAAGAATACGGAGCTCACGCTCTTCGCCTTCCGCCATGGAGGAAAGAAAATAGTGTGAGGAAACATCACGTGATTCCACTAGCCTCGGCAAGACAACCTCCACTGAGCCGCCCCTCCCGCTCTGCGGCGCCGTGTATGTAGGGCTTTTTTGGGTAGCAATAGGCCCACAAGGTTGCCAGACCATTCGAATTTGCTTGGTACTCGGCAACATTTAGTGGTGCCTGCGGTCACAGGCATGGAGGCACGTAGGGAGCTGCGGTTTTCTGCTACCGCGCACGCCGTTGTTTCCTTCAAATACGTTCCCTTGAAACGTAGAGAAATGCTGCGCTGCGAGACCCATGACGGCAGAATTTTCAAAGCGCCACTTGCGCTTACCAGCGCAGTTAGTGGAATTGCCAACGTTCCCGCCTCGAAACCCGCCCAGAATGCCCGAGACTGGTTCATTTTTTCGTCAAATCGGCTGTTGTGCGCCTTAAACTGCGGTGCATATATTCGTGCTAATTTTTGTCCCGCTGTCTTGCACCCAGGAAAACACGAGGTGCTTTGCTGGATATTTTTGTCGCGTTTTCCCTTAGTAAAATATTCTGCTGTGCATCTCTCGTTGTGAGAGAAATAAATAGTATTAACCTGCATTCTGTACACCAAAGTCGTCGCCTTTCCTTCCGATTTACGTGCACTATTTTGTAAGATTGTGTGGTGAGGCGTCGTTACGCTGTTGAGACGCGCCTGTTGAGTTCTCGCCGGTCTGCCGATAGGCAAAATAATTTGAGCAGAACCACAGCGTTGACTGGAACCATCTGCCTTAAAAATGGGCCGGCACGACCTTAAATATGTTCGGCGTTCCCGGCTCGCCAGTCCATACTTGGGCACAAGAAAAGAAGAATTTCTTCCCACGGGAAAGCAGTTGCTGCGGACTCTGGACGCTGGCTTGATCACCTGCACGTTTGCGGGAGCGAAAGGTGTCATTGTTTCCCATAAGATGACTCCAAATGCAACAAATCGCCTTCAGAAGCGTGGCTTGGTTGCCCGCACACGTTTGCAGAGCGAAAGGTTTCCTACTTTCCCTGAAACCGCCCCGAAACGCAGTCAGTCGTCCTTGAGGTGGTCCTCGCGGGCTGTTGGGCGCAATTTTGGCTAACCGACGCCTTCGTTCGCTACAGCCTTGGCGCCTGTCTGCGGTGTGTGGTGGTGGTTCGATGCGTCACCTGAGTGAAATACCACATACTGGACTGCTTCACACGCTTGAATTCCTTACATAGCAGAGCGTGGGTGTAGGCCAGTCGGTGATACATGATTTGGGAAGTTACCGCAAGGAACACACGAGACGAAGAAAAGGACGACATGAAGCGGTCCTGACAACTGATAATATAATGAAACGAACGCCGAGCTTATATGGATCAGACACGTGTGTGCACCCGCAAAGCAATGAAAGAAGCAATAAAAACATAGAGCGACTTTCCACAGGGGTGTGATACAAATACAAAGATAAACGCTGAAGACTATTGAGGCACTGAACATGTGTGTATCACATGGAAAGAAACAAAAGTTCTTTCTGAGAAACAGCAACAGACGGCGAGCTAACGCAATCACCATCCTTAACCCTTTCGCTGTCGGACGTTTCTGGCCGTGACCCACCCCCAGTGTCGGCTTGGTTTCAGGGAACGAGCATAACAGGGAATGAACATAGCAATTTATTTTTGATTATGATTGGTATACAAATAACATAGTCAATGCAATATGCACATTTCAGTGTTCTGCAGCTGTTGTTAGTAAACATCATCATCATCATCAGCCTGACTATAATATCCGTTCAACATCCGAATCTGACGATGCGGAACCCTCTTCCACTCATGCGACCTTGTCCGAGTCCGAATCCGAGCTCGGCTCGTATTCTGAATCGGAATTCAGCCACCGCTCCCATGAGCAGACGAAGGTCCCGCGCGCCGAGCCATCCGAAAGTAACCGCGCGCAGGGAGGATGCGCTTTCAGTCGCCCGCGCAACGGAGAGAAATGGGACGTTGCGTGATCAAGAAGACAGAGGGAGATGGAAAAAGGCTAAACAAAGTTCGAAGGGCTTTACGTTTACTGCTGCAAGAAGCGAGGGTGCGGCGAGAGAGCGAAAGAAGCAATCGAGTCACCCTTTTTGGAGAGGCAACGGCACGTGCGCCTGAACTTGACGCGCCGTAGCAGGCACACCAACAGAAGAAAAATAAAAACCTTCAAACCAGCGGAGATTACAGAACAACCCTTTAACCCATAACCACACACGCGCGACGCATGATCCAGCGAACGCGGAGCCACCGCGCCACTCAGCAAAGAGAAAGTGGGGAGTGGCAGTCGCACCGTACTCTTCAATACATGGACTAACACAGGTCGGGGCGAATGTACGAACTTGTAGAAAGAGTCAACAGATGGCGTGGCCAATCCAGGAGCGCCTGCTTTGCGCTCAGGCGCGAAATTTTGAACGCACGATAGAGAACGTACCGGTACGTCAGTGACACCGTGGGGGGGAAGCGCGATGACGTACCGGTACGTCGGTGACAGCGAAAGGGTTAAAGCGTCGCATGGCCACTGCCTCTACAATCTCCCTTTCCAGCTGACCATTTTTTCTGCCGATAATCTTAGTCTTTGATAACAAAGGAGGCCAGCCCAAGCAACCACGGCAGTGAATAGTCAAGTTCGACGTTCCAGCAGCCCCCAGGGAACGCTCATGCTCACGCAAGCGATTGTTAATGCACCTACCGGTTTGTCCACTATAGTATCTGCCGCACTTAAGTGAAATATTATAAATGGCACCTGTCGTGCAAGGCACATGCAAATTTCCATCCTTCATTTCACAGGAGGCCGAACCTGTGACTTCACTTGCCACCATGCTACACAATTTCGAAAGTTTACAAGGTTCTGAAAACACAACGTCAATCCCATGTTTACCCGAAATTTATTTTAGATTATCGGAAACCTTAGTGAAGTACTGCAGGGAATGCAGGGAAGTACTGCGAAATTATTCCCACTATCCTGTTCATTAGAAATTGATGGTTCTTTGTTGTTTTTTCTGTAGCTGAACAAGCAGTGATTTGGAAACTAAAAGCAAAAGAGAGCTTGGAGAACCCGCCTATTCCCGGTGCCCCACTTTAAGTTGAAAACTAGAAAGCTGCTTGTGGTGACATGGTTTTAAAAGGGCTATCAGAAACATGGTGAAGTTATACCCCATTTTATAAGCTTTCAATGAGATGAGTCGAAAGGCAGCAATGCTTTCTTGGACCTGGCTCGAAAGCCCAATAAGCATGGCCAGCGGATGAAAAGTCTAACTTTAAATCTAAACATTGGATTGACCCATTATGCTGAAGCTCGTGAGTGAAGTTCAACTGGCTTGAGCAACTGGAAAAGACTGACAAAATCTTAAGAGCCACGTCGTCTGGTGAAAGATTTAGTATGATTAAAAAAGCGTCTACGTATCTAAAAATTATCAAAATGGAAGGATTAGTCAGCTTAAGCTTCAGCGCACGGTGAAAGGTAGCAAGGACTTGCTGTAAAGCGGACTTCACCTGTACAGCGGACTTCAGAGCCGGTATTCGAAATCAGAAAGAAGCACGAGCATGGAGTTCGGCAGACGTTTCAGCATGCTCTGAATTTTCTCTTTCTCGTTAGTTTCAATCTGACTGAGAGCGCCGTTATATTCGTCGCAGAATTTCAGAAATAGTCGTCCTACGCTGTTACTGAGCCTGCCTTAACTAGCAGACGGAGTACGTAAATAATTTCTTACATTGATAGCTAAACTGAGCTACCACGCTGTCTGTACAATGTGGTCCAACTGTCGTGAACCTCGAGCTTTTAAAAATTATGCGTGGCTCTGCTATCGCAAACACGAGAGACCGGCGGAGCCAGGGAAAGGCCAGTAAAGTAGTGCCAAACCGCACACTTGGTCCAACTTTTGCTGGGCTTCCCCCAGCTCTGCTGCTCTCTGGTGTTTGCGATAACGGATCCATGCATTTTTTTCCACTGCGAGAAAGAGGACTGCCGAAGCGAGCGCGCGGGTTTTTATCGGAGAGCAATGACGTCACACCACCGGTGTCCCCGTCGCGGCGCTCCTTCTCCCCCGCCAGGCTCCCCCTTCCTTTCGCCACGTTGCTCTGCTGCGCGACGCTATATTCATACTCTTCTTTCACTTTCTCTCAGCTCTCTCTCCCCCAGCTTAGCGAATCGGCGGACGTCAAGAAAAAGCCAGTGAGGTTCTAACAGCTCTACTGTAAACACCCGGAATATCTTGCGCAAACAAAGACAAGTGCACATTGCTCACTGTTGAGTTGAATATCCACCTGCAATTTTTTTGTAGCGACGCTGTTAGCCTCTATAGTCGGGTACAACTTAAGAAGGCTGGAGAGGCCCCGCCCAATATGGCCGAAGCGCGGCAGGCGATTGCCTCTGCGACTGAAGAAATAGTCCCGCTGACGCGACTCGGGCCAGTTCGAAGCGCGGGCTGCCATGTTCTCCGCCGGCGGGGTGACCGGCCGTCTGGCTCATGACGTCAGATTAGAGTGTGCGCCCATTGGTGGAGGCTCGTGTGTATCCGCCTTTGAGGAGGAAATGCCACTGCCTTCTAAAGTTGTACTCGGCTATAGTTGTTCGGGATTTCTGGAGGCGTTCTCACCCAAAAAACAGAAGCTGGAAAAGGGGTTTGTGTTCGAGTTTCCGGGTAACAGGATGATGTTTTCTCACATACTCGAATTCCAATTCGATGCGATCTCTCTGCAGGTTGTGTGCAAGTGGTACTTTTCGCATTTTCTGACGCAATTTACTTTTAAACATTAATTTATATCAATGAGGCACTTGGGCTTAGCGGACGGCCGAGAAGAATAAGCATCGCAACGCTCCGCAGTGACGCCGCCTCGGAAGCCCGATGGTATGGTATGTGCAGCAGGATAGCATTCGGCGAATCCAATGTCGCCGTCGTTGTTCAGTAGCATTTGATGCTGCCCCCCCCCCCTCATATTAGCTCAGGCTCTTAGGTATTCGTGAGGGTGGTGGCCTCTTGTGGACCCGTCAAAAATCGGTGTCCACGCTGCGTTGACGTCTGTATTAGGCGCTGATGGATGGGTGGGTGGTTGCCTCGTGGCAAACGTCTAATTAACACCTTTGTGGTGTTGAGACGTAACAATAGTCAAAGCTTCAACTAAATGTTGCAGGCAATTATAAAAAAGAACATCGAACGGGGTGTTTTCAGCATGATAATAATTGTGCGCGTTTTAATTTTTCCGGCCGAAAAGTAAAGCCCGAAATATCAGAATAATATTGTATTAATATCACGTGACTGCGCACCCACCTGCACAAAAAAGCAGCGTCCTCAGACGGGCATACTTTGAGGCACTATGTTAAACATTTTTTCTCACATCACCTACAGTACAGTACAACCCGCATTCTCGAATGTGAATTTGGTGTAACGTGCAATTCTCCTAAGAGACTGGAAAACGCTACGGACAAGAGACAGCAAAGAATGGTCTCCAATGCACACTGTGAAGGTGGTTGGACAGCGAAGCTGTAAACGACAACTAGAACGATTACTCATAGCGACGTAGCTTGAAATTATTCATATGGCGGTATTCAAATGCACTTTTCCTAAATATTAGCCTAATGCGTTTCAACGGCCTGCGACTTGGCTTGCTCCGCTACTTCGCTCACTTGCAAAGAGTGGATCACAGAGAAGAGAAATGCACTTAAGCACACTTTCGCCACGCCTTGTATGCACGCTACTCTTCAGGAGTCCTCACTATACGTGGCATTCCGATAGCACTGTCACAACACAAAGCATTTGCTAGGCGGGTTCTTCTTTTACATGCGAAAGTGTAGTTACGTCACTCCCTGCTTCGTATGCTACAGTTGCCGCTTCGTGGCAACTGCAGCTTATGCCACCCTAATTGTTACGGCGAATGTTGGCGGCGAACGCTATGTGCGAAGGCGAGCTTTCTGGTTCTATTTCTTTCCAGCACGGCTGCCGGCTCCGCCGCTACCGCGGTTACGCGGAGGCGAGTGCTATCTGGTGCTCTGGAAGGAACCGAGCGGCGAGCGCCTACGGCTGGGTGGTTGAATGTTTGGCCACGGACACGACAGACCCATGGGAGGTAGAGGTGGGTACAGCTTCGCTGTAAAAACAAGGAAAGGCAGAAATGTTAACCAGATGGGCGTCCGGTTTGCTACCCTGCATTGTGGATAACGGCCGTGTAACGCTCTCCAGCACTTGCTTAAGTAATGTTTGGCGAAGGTCGTCATTCACGTTCTTAGGGCTTTACCCGCACATCATTCGTACGATGCCCCCAATTCCCAATAAATCTCAGTTTTGTGGCACCTCGAGGGACTAGCCACTGGGACAACCGCTGATCGAGCTCGTGCTTCCTTACGTCAACGCTCCTCCTATGGGTGTTGCGGTGAAACACGTCTTCTCAGTATAAGCGCGATTCGGCATGTTCTGCATGCCTATCGCCGCAGCAACACTAGAAGAATTGCGACATTCTTGCTGTTTGCGTGGGCTGTACCAACACAGCCAACGCCACTTAGCTAGGTTGTATTGATTGTACGCACTGCTGAAAGATGGCCAAAACTCTTTCAATTCTGGGCTCCCAGAATGTGCTGAGGTGCATGACAAGACTACGTGTGGTGAGTTGTGCAACCCGCTGTGTTCGGCATGCATGCGATGTAGTGCGGTCGCTCAATCCCCGAAATTGCGCCGTTTAAGCAGCAGTGGGCGCAAAGGCAGTCGTGGCTCAGCTGTCGGAAGTTGGCACAACTGCTGAAACTTCAACTTTCAGGCGCTCCGAAGCTCTCGCGCGAATGCACGTGCACGCGCCTGAAAGAGCTATAATTATTATAATAGACGGGGTTCGGCAAGGAGTGGGTCCCACAATCCAGTTGCACGCGCCCTTTGCGTCAGCACCTTTGTGTTCGCGAGGAAAGTTCAGCCACTGACTACCAAAACGAGTGAAAGAGCTTGCTAAAGAATGCTTTTTTTATAGATAGTGTTACTTCTTCTATGCAGTTGTCAGCAATGTGCTCTTTGCGCGCGTTCTTCTAAACATACCACCCCCGTCTATCTTAAAAACATTGCTAAAGTTACTTTAACACCCTGCATATGCAAATTCGGGCACTGTTTTCGCGCGGAAGTCCCAGGGGACAATTAGGCGAATGTCGAGCAAAATTAAATATTTAAGAATTGGCCCCTTACGTGTATGGACAAGCAAAAAATACCACCTGCAGTTCCTTTCTCCGACCTTCCTTTCCCTCTCTGGGTGCCAACGGAACGCTTTTCTTTATTTAAAATTGCAAGGAGCGATTGTAGAGCGGATAGCCTACCTCTGTACTCGCTATGCTGAGGGCCACTGAAGCTAAAGCAATTATGTTGATTGAGCTTTGCACGCGCGCCAAGCGAAAGCTGGAAGCTCGACTATCCTTCCCGCCGCAGGCACCTCTTCTTTACTTCCTTGGACGAAAACTTCAAGTGAGACTCCGGCATCCCAACGCCGGTGCGGTGCAATGCCATTTCTCAAAATCGTACCTACAGAATATACTATAAGCTCACCGCTGCGTAAACAAGCCACGAGGCAAACAAGCGCTCCCTACGTCGGCGTTTCCCACGAAGTTTGCAAAGCACGTGACACTCGACGCGCGCGCGTGAGCTAATTAAGACGCTTGCTTCGGACGTACCTCGTGCGTCGACTTCGTGCTCTGCATGCTAGCGTTCTTATGCAAATGCGTAGTCTTAAGGCACGAGAAGAAGGCGACAGAGCTATCATGGTAACAAAGGCCTCGATGCCTAAGTGGACTCTCGGTCTGTGTGCTATCGTCGTCACCCACGCCTCGCACACGTGACAGCTTAACGCGTTTGCAGCACAGCTCGCACTTGACGAGACACCACTCGCACAAATACGACCTGGGTAATGCTAGGTATCTGTAAATATTCGAAATGTCGAATATGAATTAAAAAAGTGTTCGCTATTCAAGTTGTATGCTATGGTATAGAATTGACTGCTCGGAACTGTCAAATATTCGTTGCTGCCCGACTATAAAGGGGGGGAGGGGCGAAGAGGGGGAAGGGGGAAGAGGGGCGAAACGGCATTTTGTGAAGTTTACAAGGGGATAACCAGAAGCAAACGCCTTCTGTTCCTCTGACGACGCTGTGGAAAGAAGTCAGTTCCTGGACGAGCACTTGGTGTATTGCTAACTGTTGCTCAGTAACTTTTTTAGCCATTCTGTAAAATTATCATCGCCTTTAGGCAGCCTACAATTATCTTTTTATCGAATGAGGCACATCAATTTATTACTTAGACAATATTCCCACGTTTTATTGTACGGACAATGTCACGGTGCGCCAGATACGACCAGCCTTCAGTTTCTCACTTGTAGCCGACAGGCAGTCCAGTTATGAACGGTATTACATGTATGAAATTACGCAAATAATCATTATGCTCAACGCTTTTCTTCCTCTTCTTTCAGTGAAATGAGCTCCATGCAGTCCTCACAAATTTAACTTTATTCAGAAATGAGCACGCATTTTTATAATCGGCTAGATATTGGAATGTGATGTTCTGTTTGATTCACAAACTTCGCTATTCGAGCAGTCCTACTTAATTTTTTTTTTCTATAACGTCTACTTAAAACGTGTGGGTCGTATAGAAGAGGCGATGGAAGCTAAAGATTGGAAAGGGGCCGAATAGCGCGGGGCAAACAGCTTTTTTTTCTTTGGAGCGACGCTTGGAGACATGATGTGCTCCGCACGGTGTGACGCGAACTCCCTTTGGCGCTTTTTTTTCTTTTTTTTGCGGCTTCTTTGCCGGCTTTGGCAGCGCCCCCGGCCACCTAAGTCCTAATTGCGTTCTTCGCCGAGCACGCAACTTCGACTACTCCCGAGCTTTAGAAGAGGAGCAAGTGAAAGGAACTTATTGTGCGAGGATTAAAGAGGCCCGCTTTGAAGAAGACGCACGAAACTCGCGAGCCCTCGGAGAGAAACGCAAGGAGCACCAGCCGACATAAAGCCCCGGTTTTCAACACAAGCCACCAGAGGATATAGGCTGCTCGCGAACAACCCTCTTCAGCCTTAGATTTTCTCTTCATTCTGCTCCCCCCCGGAGACTCGTTATTAGGGTCATACGAATAATCATTTGCAATCAAGTAGGAACAGCGACGCACTTCTTACAGCGCCTTCGTTTGATTTCGTAGGGCGAACTATTTCTGAACTTTTCCGAAGTGAGTATGCGCGTATTTTTCGACAATTCCAGTAAGATTGCACACCAGAGCCTTATTGAAAAGGAAGTCGTGATGAAGAGAGAATAGAGACAGGAAGGTTAACTAGACTTCGTTCGTTTTGCTTCCCCATACGCGCGAAAAGGAGGAGAGGTTGTAAGAAAGAGAGAAAAGAAACGGGTGTTCAGAACCCTTAGCGCTATATGTACACAATAAAAAGAGGGAGCGACGTAATTTAGTTTATTTGAAGAGAGGCAAAAATAAAGCATTTTTTTTTCTAATTTGACCTGCAGATAATCTTTATTTTATTTATGCAGATCCCACGCACTGTGAGAGTAGGTGCTATGCGAATCATCTTGCAAGTAGCTGGCTGTCAAGCACAGATGGGCGTTTCTTCAAAGCGTTACAACATGGACCAACGTGTTTTTGTGACGGCAAATAATCGTATCATAAGAAGTCAGCAAACACTGGCACCACGGATAACATAGGGCAAATTACTTCTGCTTATTAAACGAAATAACGAAACGATAAATTGATGGAAATGAAAGTGGTTGAAAAAACTTGCCGCAGGTGGGGAACGATCCCACAACCTTCGCAAGGTTGTGGGATCGTTCCCCACCTGTGGCAACTTTATGGCGCCATCAATAGACAAAATGTTGTTCATCTCTATACCCTTTTCGTTGCGCCACAGAGATAGAAGCGCCTTGAAACCAAATATTGTGACTTCTGTTGAGAAAATGGCGGCTCCTGTAGAACCCTGAAAAGTGGCCTATCCATCAGCGTAAACGCTGATGGTCTCCACATGGTTTCATGCAGAGGTAGCCTAGATAGCTGTTTAAAAGCAGCATATGACAGCTCGGATTTGTTTTTTCTCATTCCTGGTAAAGTGAGGCTCCCTCCAGGTTGAACTAAATACAAAAGTGTAGTTTGTAGCTCAGTTGCCGGAGTGAAGCTTGACATAAAACTGGTGCAACGAGCAGTGATTGTAGCAGAGAATGACGCCTGCGGCCTTTCTTAAGGTAGTCAGGCAAGAAAGGGGGATTGACTCCAGCAAAGGCGCCTCACTCTCAGCGATTCCACGGTAAGTCCATGTCGGATGGTGCCGGCCGACTGCAGCAGTTGCCGCTGTTAATGCACTTCCTGTAAATGTGACACAAATCCTGAGATCCCGAGCTTAAATTGCCTGTAGTAGACGTAGATTCGTCCTGCAAGGCTTTATCCCGTACGGACAAGCTGTGTTTCAGCAGGCCCAGAAATAATGCCCTGTACAATTCCAACATTACATGCAATGACGTACTCCATGGCTTTTTGTCCTGTTTTTCGCCTAGAAAATTGCTGCGTGGTGTTGTTCCATGTAGGCCACAAGAGGGCTCCAGAAGTCTCTATTAGTTAGAATATGAAGTAATTGGTGATTCCTTGCATAGGAAATCACCTGCCCGTTAATGAATGACCACGTGGCCAGAGGCACTTTATGCAGGAAGAAGAAACGCCTCTGGCCTATGTGGGTAGAGCATCGGATTGTTCTATCGGGAGCTCTGGTTCGAAACCCACCATCGAAACTGTTTTGCTTATAAGGAAGAGACTTGAAACGAGGTGAGACGAGAACCAACCTGCTTGCCGAAACGTCCGTTGTTTGAAGTAAAGAATGCCTCAAAAATAAAAAATTCGTGCAGTTTATATTAGCAAAAGTGGCCATGGTGCTGGCCGCAACATGCGGCTCTTCACAACAAAGCATTTATGCCGCAGCTATGATTTCCTCGGACGCAACTGCACAGATCGCACTATTAACCTGCTTCCATATTGAAGCATTTCGACTCCTTTTTCTAGCTTTACTTTCTTTATTTTTTTATTTAGTTATGTTTAGTTTTACAGATGTCGTTATTCGCAAAGTAGCGTAAAAGGCGGGGGATCAAAAAGTGATGCGTTGAAAGTTCCGAAAAAAAGCGACACTGGCTAAATATAACATAGCAGCCTCAGAAACCTGAGAATCCACAGACACATGAGCCAATTCAATGCCTCTCGCAAAATTTTCCGCATCGCTCACATCGTTGTGTGTAGAAACTTCGTAAGCGCTCAGTGCCATAAAACGTCCCTAGAATAACGAAACACCTGCCCATATTTAACCAGCGGCGCAGGCGTACGTCCCGCCGCGCCGTGAATAGGCCTTTCCGAGGTTCTACGAACTACGCTAAGCAAGCCGACTCTTCATCGGCGCTTGTCGAAGAGGTGGTGCTTTCGCGACTGCAAGATGCTCGTCAGCGTCCTAATTTCGTCAGCCATTTTGACGCTCTCTGGTGGGTGTTGCTTTACGGTCTACTTGAAGGCACGCCACGGTGGTTCCGTAGCCTCGATGGCTCTGTAGCCACTACGTCGTACTGTTGAGCACGGGATCGGGAATTCGATCTTGATGGCGGTGAGATAAAAAAAATTACAGGCAATTTGACTGCACCAACCACGGGACATCCATGCGAAAGCAAATTTTCTTGGACCAACTTGGCCATTTTCTTGCACCAAGTTAGGCATTGATATATGCCGTTGTCTGACGGGTTGCTTATTAAAGCAATTTTCTGACGACGGTCCCGATTCACTTTTGTTGGGACTCGGGGTAGCGTTTAGGCAAGGAATCCTTCACGCCATATGAATGAGTACGTCTGGGAGTAGGAGCGAAAGAAAAAAGGTTTAGTTACATATTGAGACAAGTAGTCAGATTCTAGTCAGAGATCATACATGTCTGCAGACGTCAAGACATCTCAGCGCTCCCCTCTCTGTACCAAAGGTCCGCTTTTAAAACTTTTTTTTCCTAGTTCCCTACACAAGGGAATTCGATGACCTTGTTGCTGCCAGTCAGATTTGTCCTATATTTCACAAAACTCTGCCTCCGATGTCCAATCTTCGAAGCAAGGACGAGGCAATCAGAAAACAGGTATCGTTCGCTCTCCTTCCACGAAACAGTTCACGCTCGTTACCGCCTCCACGGAGGGCGGCGGACGCGGTCGCTTCTGGGAGAGCCGCTTGTTTGCCCGTCACGGTCGGTGACGGGCAAATGTGTTTTCCAATCCAAATCCAACTCCAATTCCAACCCAAATCTAATTCCAAACTCCAATCCGGTTTTATTCCAATCTCCTGACGTCAAATTTGCGTAACCATGCACACAAGCATAGGGAGGTTACCTGCAGTGCTGTTTGAACAGACCAGTGAAACGCTCTCCTTGTTTATACAGGAGGTCACTTTCGTTTGCTTTAAAAGCAAATTGCGTTGCCTACTTTTGGTTTTTCTTATCTAATTGGCTGACAAGAGGCGAGGAGCACGCAGAAGTGGAGAAGGATACGGTGGGGCCGCTGCAGCTGAGAGAAAGTAGCTAACCTGATGGGAAGAGCAGTGCTGGCGTCTGCGATTGGCCCACTTCCCCTGGCCGAAATCTTGCGATGGCTGGCCGAAAATCTTAGCGGTGTGCAACGGAATGTTCAAAAGACAGCTAAAACGATCCTTAGAGAAGAAGAGTTGGCAGAGCGATACCGTATACCTGCCGAAAGGGCTCCCAACGTTATCCTGTCAAGCATTTTTTTATCTTTTAATTATAAGCAAATAAGTCCATTATCACCGGCAGCTCCGAGTGGCCAGTGCCAGAGTGATCAGCGGGCAGCAATCTTCTCTTGCTTTCGGAACGGGGCAGCCTCCAGCTATTCCGCAAAAAAATTCAATTCTGTTCAGCATATTAATGCACCTTTATTGCATACGCGTCACTTTGACGTGGTGAGTTTTCTTGGTTTTGTGACGTCGTATGGCAGACGGGCGAAGTGGGCGCAGCCAGAAAACGTTTCACTGCTACATGGGAGGGCTATTGGTGCAAAAGATGTAGCGTCGCGATGAATTTTCTTTTTCTTGGGTCTAATCATTCGTAGCCAGTGTGTACACGTCATATTAGATTCTGAGTTTTCGAGGTTCTCGTGACGTCGCGTGATAGACAGGCGTAGGAGGGATGGACCAAAAACTTTTTTAACAATCGTGGACTGCCAATCTCAGAAATAGAAAAGTAACAGTTTGGCATAGCTTTACGTGATATCCGCCATTGGGCCCTGCGTGCAGCGTATACAAGGAGAAGACATCCACTTAATCCCGTCTTGCAGGGCGTTCACATTTTGAAAGAAAGCAGCACTAATGCATTAGGCTACAACATTGTGCCTGGCCAATGGACAAGCGCTGTCTTTGCGTCCCGAGCAACAAAGGCACATTTAATCTTCTTCAGAGGCACCGCTCTCAATGAGATACTTTATAATTAGTTTGTAAGTTGCAACGGACTTTGTGTATGTCGTGCGCCCGTGACGCGTACTGTGCGTATCATTTTATTTCTCATTGCTGCCATAGGGACTATATAACGCTAATCGTGCCACCAGGTAAGCCTGTCCAGGATCTTCCAGGAAAGAATTACTCTATCTCTCCTATCTCTTAAACCCCATCATTTAATTTTAAGTTAATACTGCTTGCCGCGCTCATTATCATTTGCCGATGGCGCCATGACGCCGATAACTCTCTTGACTCCCGCTGGAAAACTCTGCTGCAGCGTTATATGAGCAGATCAACGCCGCTTTGTAGTTTAATTAAATTTGCGGACGTGTTCTCGAAAAGCGGGTAATTTTGGCGTGCGTAATAGGAACGCGGCACGCCAACACCCGACCATGTCCCGCGTCCAAAGCGACGAAGTGAGAGAGCGGCGCTCGGCAGTTCCAGCCATTTTTAGCAATTACGCAAAGTTGACGGGGCCGGCCCTATACGCCTGTCATCATCCTGCATAGCGCCCGTCGACTGCCACACGCCACGGCGTCCGTCGCGTCGTTCTCCAACAACAGAGAGCGCAGTGCCATCCCTGCTTAATTAACGTACTGTTGGCTCACTCAAGTCAGGCAGCTAGAGAGGCCGCAGTTTAAAAAAAAAATTTCTCGGAATGCAGTAAGCGGTACGACCCGAGTTGGCTAGATAATGACGCGGAAGGTTATTCGGAATTTAATTTACTGAGACTTCAGCCGGAAGAGCCGTTATGCATACTCTCCGTATTGCAACGATGCATATTGACGTATCTGAAATCAAATGGTAGACGTGATAAGCCTTTATACTCACTTGCTTTCACCGCTTGGCGCTACAGAGGTGCTCCTCAGACCTCCATAGATTCTCTGCAGCTGCGTTTAATGGCCAGAGCGTGGCTCTTCCGAACGTTGTGCAAACTCAGTATATAAGTATAAACTAAATAAAAGTATAAAAGGGCCCCGTGTCACAAAAAAACCGGCGTCGGGGTCTCGCGTCGGCGTCCAGCATCATACGTCGTTTCGGTAAAAATATTTTCGAACCACCCATGCCCAGACTCTCCATGAAAGTTAGTGAACTTTATTTCAAAATAGCCAGAGAGTGCCCCGTTAAGCAAAGGATAGATGATGTCTGCCCGCCGATCACTCGGACACTGGCTACTCAGAACTGCCTGGGAGCATGAATTTATTTGCGTATAACAAAAAATTTTACGTGGCAGTATAAATTTGTCGAGGCCTTACGGCACGTTTATTACATCACTCTTTTCTTCTTCCAACTCTTCTTCGCTGAGAATCCGTTCTTGCGGCATTTTCAACCTTCCGTTGCACGCCACTGCAATTTTCGACCAGCCACAGCAAGCTACGCAAGGGGAAGCGGAACAATCGCAGACGCCGGCACCACACTCCTTATCCGGTTAAATACTTTCACTGTGCTAGCTTGGCCCAAACGATACCCTCTCCACTGCTGCGTACTCCTCACCTCTTGTCAGTCAATTAGACAAGACAAACATATCAAGATAGGCACTGCTAACATGGCAATGCTGCAATGCTGTAGTCGTGTTCAAGAGAGATGTTGGAAGCGGGGATAGGTGAGCGCCATAGCGATTACACGCCGGCATGGATGGAAAACAGACGACAAATGTAGTCCTAGGTGTAAGAAAGTAATATTTTTTTATCAAGCCGATGTTCCTGCAATTCACGTCTGCCTGAAGAGTTATATTTCCACTATAATAGGAGGTATGCAAATTTACACCCTAGCAACGGCTCCCTCCAAGTCACAAAAAGTAAATTCGAAAGCCATGCTTTTGCTGGCTGCATGTGCCGGGCTTGGTAGAAAAGTTCGTTGTCCAGCATTATCGAAAAATTGACCGTTTGGCGTTGTGGCGCTAAAATTCGATGGCACCAAAATTGATTGTGCCACCCACGACCATCGGTGGCCCTCGAACCGACAACTTTGGTGGGAGTCGAAACCCTGAACACTGGTAGGACCAGAATTCAACGGCACCAAAATTTTTGGTGCCACCGTCGACCGTTTTTGCGAGTGGAATCTAAAGGTATTGGGGGCACCAAAATTTAATGGCACCAAAATTGATGGTGCCACCACTCGTGAGAGCCGAACCCACGACCTTTGGTGTTAATTAAGTCAAAATTAATTAGGACACTCGAACGCATGACCTTTGATGAGAGTCGAAGCCACGAACATACGTGGGACCAAAAATCAATGGCACCAAAATTGATAGTGCTACCCACGACCATTCGTGGAACTCGAACCCGCGTCCATTTATGGGAGTCAAACCCACGATCTTTGGTGTTAATTAAGGTGAAGTTAAGTAAGGCACTCAAACTCACGACATTTGGTGGGTGAAAACAAGTAATAGGATGTAACAACGCATTTGAATGAGAATTTCAAGTAATTTAACGAATGTCTCGTGAGCGTGCAGGCTTTCGCCGTCATCCTATTTAGCTTATGCTAAAGTGACGGTCAACTCTTTTTTTTTTAGTCAAGCCAAGGTAATTGGTAGGATGTGCCAGTAGTGCTATTATTCCAGAGCTGGCACCGATTCACTGCACAATTAGACGATGGCGTTTCATATCTCGAAGGCCACAGAACTCGGGGTACTCACTCGAAAACTCGCGCGCATACAATAGAACTCATGTACACCGCCATGCATTGAGGGACGTGACGGCTCTGCCGCTCCACTCATTACCACGAAGGCAGCACCACCCGTTAGCGCGGACGTCTTTCTTTCTTTCTTTACTATTTCTTTTTTGCTTCGTAATACGGGTACAAGAAAGTGCAAACGCCTGATAATATAACTGCAATTTAAAACAATATGTATGTGGTACTTAAAAACAGCCAACTTACGCACAGCAATAGTAGTAGTAGTAGCGGTAGTGTAAACTTTATTTCTGTCAGGAGTTTCGGACGGTGCGTAGGTCTTTTAGTCCGAGGCTCTACTGGTACCTGCGGCTCGCTGGGCTTGATCGAGAGGAGTTGTCTGGCTCTCTAGATAATCGCTAGCAAGCCAAACCTCGCACTGCCTGTCACTCGGCATTTGCGCCGTAAGGGGCGAATTGTAATCTGGAGGCCGTAATAAACACGCCAACGTTACGTGGGCAAGGGTTGGACGTTCCTCGTACCATGGACAGGTATCTCCATAGAGTGGAGGATGTATCTTACAAAGTATTAGGAGGTATGGATATGTGTTCGTCTCCATGCGGCGCCAGTCCCTGGCCTGCTCTCCCGTAACGTCTGGAAGTGGGTGGTTATATTTTTGTCTCTCTCTTCTTTGGTTTCTTGTTGGTACATTAATCTCATATGCTTCATCTGAAGTACCAAGGCTTTAACGCCAGTTCACGTTACTTACGGATTTTTGCAACTTTCTGTGACAGTATAAAGTTATGATTTCTGCTTTTTTCGCGAACAACATGCTAGATTCTTATCACAATGAATCACAGTCTTTTCATTTCCACCAGCATGCGGCACATGCCTAGTCACCCAAGTTGGCATCAAAAACGTTCTTTGAAAATAGGCAAACACCTACTGGCACAACACCCTGTGACTCACGCAGGCATCAAAGAAGTTCGCTGAAGACCGGCACAGACTGAGTTGCACATGCCCGGTGCTCCAAGTCAGCTTCAATGAATACCATTGAACAGGGGTAGCTACCTAATTCCGCAGCTACAGTGACCCATGTCAGCGTGCGAGATATTCGTTGAACAGAGGCACATATATACACATTGGCACATATTCAGTGGCCAATGTTGATCCTGTGGTTGGTTTCGAACCCTGTTATCTCAGCACATAAGCCCGGCGTGCTAACCGTTCAATCACGGACCACCCAGTGACCTGAATACGTGGGAAAATGGTTAAACACAAACTTAAATACAGTTGACACTCGATTTAACGAAGTGATGACCCCTCTCGAATTATTTCGTTAAATCGGGAAGTTCGGAAAATTGAGTAAGGAATTTTTCGCTCCTTCGAAATCTAAAATTGCAACGTAGCGACACCCGAAAGGTACCGCAGCATTGTATTTGCCACCAACCCACGCCTGCGCGCGTAAAAAGTCCGCGAAGGCGGCCCAACTACCGCCGCCCCTAGCGCCATCTGATACGCAAGAATGCTAGCGACTGCTGAGTTCGTTGTTGCGTGAATGCGTGCGGCGTTATAGATATTTAACGCGATAGCATTAGACTGCACGGCCGAAGAAAAACCCGTCTCCGTCAAAATTAGAAATCACAGCTTTGTTTTAGTCATTTATTTCAGGAAAAGCTTCGGTAAATCGCGTTTAATGCAAGCTAGTTTTGTTAATTCGGGCTGACGACAAGATTGAGCTTTGTGGGTACTTACCGGGGAATGGAAATTTCTTCGTTAGATCGGGAACTTTGTAAAATGGAGTTTCGCTAGATCGAGTTTTAACTCTACATAGATACAAACATACACGCATAGACACAAACATAGATAGACAGCCCCCGGAAAGTGCATGGACTACACTAAGAATGCTAACGTATTAAAATGCACTCTATAAACCAATTCAGAAACTTCTCGCACACATAAAATTATACAGCCTTAATGACAACAGTGCCGCGTACTCGTACGCCCCAAAACGTGACTATGGTGTTGCGCTGCTGAGAAAGAGGTCGAGTGCGCGGTTCCCGGCCATGGCGGCTGCGTTCCAATAGGGCCGAATGCAAGAATTAACGCTCGTGTACCGCGCATTTGGTCAAGGAACCTTAGGGGGTCAAAATTCATTCGAAGCCGTCCACTACGCCGTCTAACAAAGCCCACTGTGGTGTTTCTAAACTTCAAACTCCATTATGTAATTATTAAACCTCGAGGGCTGAATTGAATTTCTATTGACTCAAAAAAGAAAAGCATAAGTTTGAAAGCAGATTAGCAGGAATTAAATTAAGTTGCGCAACACGGACGCTTGCACTATAGTCTTGCGTAAACGGCTCCAAGCGCGAGAATACAAACCGACCGTTTCCCTGCCTCATGGTTCCCATTATAAACCGCCTTTGAAGCGGAGGGCACGGCAAATAAGACTGGACGGGGAACACTTGTTGACGCTCCTATTGAGCGTCCACAATGGACGCTTTGCAGGTGCAGGCCTATTCAGGGCAGTCCTCGAGCCCGGCAAGCTCATAATGCGAGTATACGTGTATGTATGTATCTGAACTTCGGGAAAACGCTGATATTTTTTGACTGAAGATTGATTGATTGATTGATTGATTGATTGATTGATTGATTGATTGATTGATTGATTGATTGATTGATTGATTGATTGATTGATTGATTGATTGATTGATTGATTTCGAATGATAGATGACTTCATAATCGCGTACAAGGCCGTTGAGCCCAAGCACCTTTCGGGGCCTTAGGATCAATCAAATTGGTTTAACTTAGGAAAGCGTATAAAGAAACGGAAACGTGAACATCGATGACCAAAGATAGCGAGAGCAACACTTACGCTGAGCCACGTACGCCGCCATATTTACCAAAGTCATTTTTAGCGTAAGTACGGGGGCTATATGGGTAGGGGTGCCGACCGACGTAATTCATCACGTCATGACTGCGGGAGTACGTGGTCCTGTGGTCGGAGGCCTGTCGCGAAGCGCGCGTCGACTGCTGCTCAGTCTGTTGTTATTGCATGCCTGTTATATTTAAAATAATTAGCCTTCACAGTATAATCTGAAACAGAATGGGTAACTTATATGTTGAGACAGTGCATAAGAATGTGAGGTTTCTTGTTGGAATAAGCCATATTCAAAAGTGGTCATTAACGTTGTCTGTTAACGCGCAGACGCCATGGTGCGCTACGCTCACAACCACGATATTTTTCTGAGTTCCTGTAGTTTACGGCGACCGTTAAAGAGCGAAGTGTATACTGCAGGTGGTGTTTGCAAATACTAAGCCTTTTAGGCTTCGATGCAAGTGAAGGGCTCCGGCGCAGAAGAAAACTAGCCGGAGGGACACCACTTCCTTTGCGCCGAGTGGTAAGTTTTCCTGCAGACATGCCAGCCGAGGGCTAAAATATCACTTGTTTCGACGTCGCGAGTCCCAGAACTTTCCGATAAACGTGAGGTTGCACTTTGCCTCGCTGAGAAAATGTTTCAGCCGCATTATTTGCGTGACAGCGCCACTTCGAGGAGCATTTCATTGAGCTTATTGTGCAGATTCCGAGGGCTTATCAGTGGCTAATGAGGGACACTGTTCCTTCGATGCTACCCGACGCTACGGCTTACACAGAGAAGAGGATTTCCGCAAAATGGACGAGCGAGACCTTGACAGAATGGCAGCCGCCAAAATAATCCCGAAAGGACAGTGAGCCAAACCTGCACACCGCTTAAAGCAAATAGGATACGAATAGAAACGACACGTGTTGCACAAATAAAAAACAAGTATTTCTACACAAGTGAGGTAGTGAACCTGTCGAAATACGGCCGACAGAATGACTTTCTGCTAGAAGCTCGAAGACGATTTGCCAAGTTACGACGACAAATATTAACAACCATATAGCACGGAAAATTCAGCTTCAAGTGCACGCAGCGGACGCGATTCGCCAGTAAACGACTGTTGCCTGCACTGAAAATGGAAATTTTTTCTCTCCAGCTCAAGCCTTCTGTACTGACTACTTGTGAACCGCACAACACGAAGTTACGCTAATCTATTGCTCACCTGCACTTTCTTTTGAAAAGCAGGAACTTCGCTCATGGGCGTACTCTAGAAAAGAAAAAGCACCTTGCGCTACACGCTACGACATGGATTGTGAGCGCTGTGATGCCGTGTCGTGTTTCATTTGAAGCTATAGTTTGCTGTAGAAGCTTGGAGTTGCTTGTGTACGCGTTGTAAGAGTTGGGGTCGGGCATATAAAAATGGGTAGCTGGCCACTGCCGTCGTCCGACTCATTCACGCTAAAGATGTTTCTGAAGGGAGGAACATGTTCTCATCAAGAATGAGGAGTACTGAATGGATTTACAACATCTACATGAAGAGTGGAGAAAGTTACATCTCATGAGTCTAGCAAGACTGAATTGAAACACACTGAGGAGCCGAAAAAGTTCGCTTAAACACTCCCTGTCCTCCCTAGATCCCTAGGCCAGGGAAATCTGCCGCCCCAGCTTCGTCCAATCTGAGCGTCCAAAGTCGTCGAAACACCCGCGTTGAGGGCAAAGGTTCCCACAAACACTCCCTCACCTTTGTTCACTGAACACACAGAGAGGAGGGGAGCTTCGTAGACGGGGATTGTCACGCTTGACTCAAGTTGGCGGTCTTAGTTCCTGGGATGACCCAGCACTTTGCTGTAGCATCTATCAAACGACCATGGCGGTTATCGGAGTCCGTGAGGAAAATGCCCCAGGACACCGTTTTCCAGGAGCTTCTTGCTCCCATTCGTCCGTGACAGTGACAGTGAACCAACAAATATCACTCGACTCGCCAAACGTGTCTCGTCTTGCTGGCGCTGCAGTCCCGTCCAAGGTGGACGCATTGTTGGCTTCATGAAGCGATTCGTCGCAGGGGAGCCGAAGAGGCTAGAAGGCCACTAAACCCGCTGGCCATTCATAACAGCGTGCGACTGAAGAATTAGCCTATTGTCTTTAAGTATACGTATACGATCATCAAGAGACCAAACTTTATTTGGCATACTACAAGCTACACAGCTAAGGGAGTTAATCATAAATCATCGAACAACAGGGTAACTTTTTTCCAAAAAATTATTTCTATCGGCGAAAAATTTAATTGATTTATATTGCAAACGTGTACAGCTCGCGACACAAATGAACATACATATCTTTTATAGTAACACTAATGCGGGCAACGAAATCATCATCAGCCTATTTTATGTCAACTGCAGGACGAAGGCATCTCCCTGCGATCTCCAATTACGCCTGTCCTGCTCCAACCGATTCCAACTTGCGCTCGAGAATTCCTTAATTTCATCACCCCATCTAGTCTTTTGCCGGCCTCGACTGCGTTTCTCTTCTCTTGGAACCCATTCCGTTACCCTAATTGTCCACCGGTTATCTAACATATGCATTACATGACCTCTCCAGCTGCGTTTCTTTCTCTTAATGTCAATTAAGATATCGGCTATCGCCGCTTGCTCTCTCATCCACACCGCTCTCTTCCCGTCTCATAACGTTACGCCTATCATTCTTCGTTCCATCGCTCTTTGTGCGGTCCTTAACTTGTTTTCGTTCTTCTTTGTCACTCTCCAAGTTACTGTCCTATATGTCAGCGCCGGTAAAATGCACTGATTGTACACCTTTATTTTTAGCGATAATGGTAAGCTTCCAGTCAAAGATCTGATAATGCTACCATATGCACTCCAACCCATTTTTATTCTTCTGTAAATTTCCTTCTTATGATCAGGGTCCCCTGTGAGTAATTGACTTAGGTAAACGTATTCCTTCGCAGAATCTAAACGCTGACTGGCAATCCTGAACTCTCGTTCCCTTGGCAAGCTATTGATCATTATCTTTGTTTTCTGCATATTAATCTTCAACCCCACTCCCGGTCGAGAAGATGGATAGCGCGCTCGCCCATCTGCTCGAGGCCAAGCAGTCCCTGCTGTTCAGGCGGAAGGGGCAGCGTCTCAACAGAAGGCTCCGAAAGAAGATTGCCGAAGTCAACAAGGAAATAGTGGTGCATTGCAAGGTCCTCTCCAGACAGCAGTGGGGCGATGTCTGCAATACGATAGATGGTCAGATACGCAAATGGAACTTCCTCAAGCACTTGCTGGACGAGATGAATACCAAGTCGAACCAACGAAGCACGGTGGCACGCATTTTGCATGCAGCCAGGCAGGAATCCTCAGACTACGAAGTCCTAGGGCAGCTGGTGAACAAGCACCTACCGCTAGTTCCCGGCCCGGTGACTACACGACCTAAACGGCAGATCGACCCCCGGTCCGGTCAAGATCATGAGCAAGGCCCTGAGGAACCTGGATAGCAAATCAATAAAGTACCTGACCGAGATCGTCAACCAGACGTGAAGCAACGGCAATGTTCCGGGAATGTGGAAGAGGGCTACCACCATCTCAATTCCAAGCACGGCAAGCCGCCCAGTCTCGACAATCTCAGGTCCATTTTGCTCTCTTCGTGTGTGGGCAAGGTGGCCGAGCATGCAAGCCCCAACAGGATCTCCCGGTACTTGGAAGACAAGGACGTCTAGCCCCAGAATATGATCGGCTTCAGAGCGGGCCTTTCGATGCAAGACGTCGTGAGCCTGATCAAGGATCAGGTCATCGATCGCAACACGAGATACACGCGAGCCATACTTGGCCTGGACTTGGAGAAGGCCTAAGACAACATCCTCCATTCCTTTGTCTTGAGAACGATACCGAGCTTTGCTTTGGGCAAACACTTTCATGACTTCACGAGATCTTTCCTGGCGGGCAGAGAAGCCATCCTCCAAGTGGGAGACCTCACGTCAGACTCGGTTAGGCTTGGTTCTAGATGTACGCCAAAGGGGTCAGTCATATCCCCGACCCTCTTTAACCTCGCTATGATCGGTCTAGCGAGGAAACTCGCCGAGGTCGACGGCATTAACCACAGGAGATATGCAGACGACGTCACCATATGGTGCACCGGTGGTAGTGACGGTCGCTTAGAGGCTGCGCTTCAAGAAGCCATCGAGGTCACAAAAGAATACCTGACACCAACCGGCCTCCGATGCTCGCCGCGGAAATTAGAGCTACTATTATACAGGCCAGAGCGCAGGGGCCCCAAACCGAAAGGTTGTAGACCTGTAAAGGACATCAGCATCACTCTAAATTGAGGGCTGCTTCATCCCCAGGATGGACTCTCTCCTGGTTCTGGGTATGACGATCGAATCGAACGGCTCCAATAACCAGGTGGTACTGAAGCTTCCCAAAAAAAAGACAATGCCATCAGGTTGATAAGAAGGGTTACCAACCGGCAACAAAGGCTGAACGAAGACAACCTCGTACAGTTGGTTCATGCTTTCGTGATGTGCCACTTTACCTATGTCGCCGCTATGCACAACTGGCAGAGGTCGGAGCGGGACAAGCTAAACGCATTGATCAAAAAGGCGGTCAAGAGAGACTTCGGGCTTCCCATGTACACGAGCTCGGAGTGACTGCTCCACCTCGGCATGCACAACAAGCTATAATAGATAGTGGAGTCACAGGAGAGGGCGCAGATAATCGGATTGTCTACCACCAGTGCCGGGAGAAACATCTTGAGAGAGCTTGGAGTTCCCCCAACGGAGATCGATACGAGTTTCTACAGCGTACCTCGAGAACAGAGAGAACCCATTACCGTTGCCCCCATTTCTCGGAATGTCCACCCCGAGTGCAACGTGGGCAGACGAAGGACTAGGGCTAAAGCCTTCCTGGAAAAGGCCGTCGCACGCGCCCGGAGTAGCTGTTTCGTCGGCGCAGCCCGCTACCCTGGCGGATAGGCGTTCGCTACAGTCAGCGTCGTTCAAGAAGAGAAAATCACAACCTCCTCGACGGTCCGGACGACGGCGGCCAAGGTTGCGGAACAGGTCACAATAGCGTTGGCCCTGCTGGACAACGGGAGAACGACAATATACAGCGACTCGAGATCGGCGGTCCGAGCATTCGCCAAGGGCACTGTCTCGAAACCGGTCTTGCGGATTCTACGGGACAAGAAGCCAAGCAACACACGAGCGTCTGGTTCACCGCTCACATGGGACAGATCAAGGGTGCCCCGTCCAACATCGAGTCGGCCCACATAGCTGCGCGAGAAGTCGTCGAACGCGTAGCTATCGGGTGGCGCAGCGCTGAAGTTCCCGACAACAGGGATCCCCCTGCCTCGTACAACGAACTCACGAAGTACTTTTATCTGGAGAGGCGGAAGTATCCGCCACCGCACAGTAAGTTGAACAGACCTCAGACACTGGCATTCAGACTCTTGCAAGTCGGGGCATACCCTAGCCCCGCCCTCTTACACCGGATCTATCCCGAAATTCGAACGTCAAACACTCGCACGCTTTGCTCCGGCTCTGCCAACTTAGATCACATGCTTTGGCGGTGCCTCGTGTTACGGGTCGACGAAGACGTTACGCCGTCCGAGTGGGAGGCTGTCCCTACGCAGTTCCGATATTGAAGCCAAGCTATGGGCAGTCCAACGGGCCCGCGACGTGGCGGAGAGGCTAGGTCTTTCTGCACTGATGTGGGAGCGGCCCGCTACGTGCTAGTGCACGTTCCGACGGACCTCAATAAAGTTATTCTATCCATCATCTCTTACATTCTCTCTGTTAAGGTCCTCAATTATTTGTTGTAACTCGTCCCCAATGTTGCTGAACAGGACAGTGTCATCTGCAAACCGAAAGCTGCTGAGGTACTCGCCGTTGATCTTTACTCCTAAGTGCTCTTAATTTAATAGTTTGAATACTTCTTCCAAGCATGCAGTGAATAACATTGAAGAGATTGTGTCTCCTTGTCGGACCCCTTTCCTTATAGGTATTTTCCTACTTTTCTTGTGGAGAATTTGGGTAGCTGTGGAATCTTTGTAGATATTTTCCAGAATATTTACGTAAGCCTCCTGTACTCCTCGATTACGTAATGTCTTTATGACTGCTGGTATCTCTACTGAATAAAATGCCTTTTCGGAATCTTTGAAAGCCATATAGAGAAGCTGATTGTACTCTGCAGACTTATCGATTACCTGATTGATTACATAGATGTGATCCATTGTACAGAAACCCTTCCTGAAGTGAGCCCGTTCTCTTGGTTGACTGAAGTCAAGTGTTGCCCTTATTCTATTCTTTAACGTCTCCCTTTTTGTGGATTAGTATAACGTTGGCATTCTTCCAGTTGCCTGGAACCCTTGAAGGCGTGAGACATTTCCTATAAGGCCGCAAGTTTTTCAGGCATGATGTCTCCATCTTTGGTTTCCTCGATTGTTATTCCATCTTCTCCTGCCGCTTTTCCTCGTTTCATGTCTTCTAACGCCCTTCTACCTACATCGCAAGTTATAGAAGGAGCCTCTGTAACCTGTTCATTACTACTTGCAATGGAGGTATCCTGGCTGCTCTGGGTATTGCACAGGTCAGCATAGAATTCTTCCGCTGCTTCTATTATATCCTACAAATCGCTGTTAATATTACCTTGCTTATCTTTCAGTGCATACATCTTGGCTTGTCCTATGCCAAGTTTTCTTCTCACTGATTTCATGCTGCGTCCATTTTTTACTGCTTCCTCAGTCTCTCTTATGTTATAATTTCGAATATCCTTTATTTTCTCCTTGTTGATCAGTTTTGGCAATTCCGCGAATTCTACCTTCTCTTGAGTTGGACAGTTTCATTTTTTGTCGTTTCTCTATTAGGTCCTTCGTTGCTTGGGAGAGCTTACCTACTGGTTGCCTTGGTGTGTTGCCTCCCACTTCAGTTGCTGTTTCTGAAGCCAGCCTAGTTACTGTTTCATTTATTACCTTTATGTCATCTTCATCTGGCTTTTCTAAGGCTGCATATTTGTCTACAAGTACCAGCCTGAATTGGTCCGCTTTTACCCTTACTGCCTCTAGATTGACCTATTTCTTCTTGACCAATTTTACTTTTTCTCTCTTCAAATTAAGATGAACCCTGGACCTCAGTAACCTTCGATCACTGCACTTTACCCTACGTAACTTTTCTACATCCTGCGCTGTGCTGAAATCGGTAGAAAGTATGAAATCAATTTCATTCCTTGTTTCCCCATTAGGGCTTTTCCAGGTCCACTTTCTGTTGCTGCGCTTTCTGAAGAAGGTGTTCATTATTCGCAGCTCATTCCTTTGCGCGAATTCTACCAACTTCTCTGCTCCACTGTTTCTAGAATCGACGCCGTAGTTGCCGATTTCTTGTTCACCAACCTGCTTCTTCCTCACTTTTGCATTGAAGTGCCCGTTAGTACAGTATACTGAGTTTGCACTTTTCTCATGGCTAATTCCACATCTTCATAAAACTGATCTACTTCATCATCATAATGACTGGAGGTTGGAGTGTAGGCTTGTACAACCTTT
>NC_092815.1:125680531-125883031 GCF_023375885.2 Dermacentor andersoni | reverse complement strand
ATTGCTGTAGATTTTTTATTATTATTTCCACCAGAAACTATGGTGTTATATAATATTTTTAATGGCTTGCTATGGTCGGTTATTCACAGTAAAATTTTTTCAAGCGCTCCTTGACTTTTATAGGGGGCTTTGAGGCGCCATTTCATCGTGTCATTTAACCCTGGTTCGTTCGCATTTCTTGCAGCAGCTCATGAAAGGATGAAGGGCGTCCAGAATGAAGGGTGTTCCATATCACAAGAGGCGCCTGGATCAAACTTTCATAGGCTGTGTTTCGGTACTCAGTATAGACGGCTAAACAGATAGCTAAAGCGAACAGCGGCCATCCCAAGTCTCGTTTCGATTCTGAGGAAGACGACAAAAGAAAAGGATTCCGTCGCGAGGACAGAACCGAGCCATAAGTTGTAATAAACCAGAAACTGTTGACCATTACTTTCTTTCTTGCCACCGCTTCTCCTCCCTCCACAGAATGTTCCTCGTATTTCCAACTGGTACTCTGGGTTTTAGCACTTACAACCCGAACCATTTTGTCTTTTAGTGCCCCTGTCAATTAGGCACAAGCCATGGGTCGATGGTTAGTGCTCTGCACAAGCTCATTGAAGCGTGCCGAAGTTTATGCTGCTAGGGTACCGACCGTGGGACACTTCATTACTCTTCCTTAAGTTTACGTATAGGCCTTCTCAAAATTTGTGTTATAGATTAGTTGCTTGACGCTTCGTTTTGAATGTTTGACTTTTCCCCTTTTGGTGTGCTGTTGAGTGCACTTTTCAGGTCGCGGGATCGAACCCCGGCCACGGCGGCCGCATTTCGAGGGGGGCGAAATGCGAGAACACTCGTGTACTTATATTTAGGTGCACGTTAAAGAACCCCAGGTGATCGAAATTTCCAGAGTCCCCCACTACGGCGTGCCTCATAATCAGAAAGGGGTTTCGGCCCGTAACACCCCATAATTTGTTGGTGCACTTTTGAATCAGTCCAATGTGGTCAATCTCCCTCGTGGGTACGAGCCATGGTTTGAGGCAACAATAACAACAGCAACAACAAGTTGAAGGCGACAACAAGTTGAAGGCGACGACAAGTACAACTACAGCAGGCATCGAACTGAGAAACAATGCCGCCTACTTTGCTGTCCAAGCAAGGTGGCGGCTGAGCAGAATGCCTGGAAACTCGACGGAATAGCCGCCCGCGCACGAGAAGACGTCGTCGGGCTACCTTGTGCGCCTAATACGAGGCACATACGTTGTGTTTTTCATTGGTCCGAACAAGCAAAACTCTAAAATAAGGTTGTAATGTGTGTTTTCTTCAGCTTTATTTTTGCCGGCGCGAGATAGCATCTAGTCGCAGAAATGCCTTTCAAAATGCATTACAATATATTTAATGAAGTCACTGTGGCACACTTCGGATTAAGACGAAGAGCAGAGAACCAGACACCACGGACGCTATGTCAGGCACAGCCTCCGTAATGTCTAGTTCTGTGTTATTTGACCTATTTGCGCTACAGTTATTCATTTTAGCGCAACACCCTACTGTGTATATTCCCGAATACGTCTTTTTTGCAGACGACTGCGTAATATACCGCGTCATTTTTTCCCGACAACGACCAGCTGGATGCAATAACCAGGTGGTTCTCCTCTTGGCTGATGACAGTAAATCTTTCTAAAACAAGAACTCTTCGTCCTTTGGCCATCGCACTCATAGGATTCTCGCGTTCTACACGCTTAACGACAGTGCCGTAGAACTTACTGATAACTACAAATACCTTGGTGTCCATTTGCAACCTGATTTAACATGTAACTACGATATTAACCTCAACCTTGCCGCAGCTAACCGCTCACTTATCATTCTCTCATGAAACCTCAAACAAGCGCCAGTAAACATTAGATAGCTCGCTAATAAAAACTAATGCGACTAAAAATTGAGTACGCATCAACCATCTCGGACCCAGACCAAGCATACATTATCAACGATATATAACCCGTGTAGAACCGCGCTGTTCGTTTTATTTTTGTCTAATGGTCATGCCACTCAGGTATTACAGCGTTAAAAAAAGATGTGCTGACAACGAAGCTTCGTGAATACGGCGCAAACTTTCGCGTATATGACTCCTTCTCGAGCTTTATGACAACGCATCGCTTCATGACTATTTCTTCGCTCAACCGCCAGCTCACTGTCAGTGGCGCGATGATCCAAATAAAATAAAACTGCCCATACGTCGCACATATTTTTACGCAAGATCATTTCTACCACGCAGAATAAAAGGTTAGAATGTCTTTCCATGAAACACCACTGTTTAAATTGATCTAGCTGAACTTAAGGAACTTAAACGCAATCATTACACCTGACTTTCCTTATGACGTGGCTTCCGTAGGCAATTCTTTTGTAATGTTTGCACTATTTTGTTGTATTCTTTCGCTGTTACTGCTCCGCATGTTTTTTGTTATTGTTATTTTATCCTTTTGGCGTTACAATTTAATGGTTATGATGTGGTTTTTTTTCTTTCTTGATGTTTATATTCTGACGTTACAATTTAACTCATCTTTTTGCTGTGGTAGTTGGATTCTTCTATAAAAGGGCTGTTTGACTACCCCCTACCTATATAATGCCTTCACGTTGATGGGGTAAAGGGGTACTTTCATTAAAATATAATGTTAAAATGTTAACAAGCTCGCCCATGGACAAGTTATATTCCTCAGTTGGGCTTATAGTTACAGTTGGGCTCAAAGCTATCCTCTTAGCATTTCAAGGTAGACTGTCTTAAATGATCGCCAGGCTTGAAACTACACCTTTATATTTACCAGACAATCCAGCATGTTGAACGTCAAAAGCCAACTGCTTTGTTTTGCAAGCGTAGCTTGCAAGCCAAGATAGCGACCGTCTGACAAATACCTAGACCACAAGCAGGTGCTTGGCGAAGCGAACATAGGCCGTAAAACGGCGCCCGGAAATGTGCGCCGCAGTTGGAGACGCCGCTCTAGGCCTGTTTTTTATACTCCTAAAGAAACTAAGAAGAGAAAGAAAGAAAGCAAAAAGGAAAATAAAGCATTGTAAGCTCTACCACCGTGGACGTAGACCCTTAAATTTATAACGTTACCTATTCAGCCGAACAGCCAAACTTTTTGTTGCGATTAAAAAGATGGTCAGCATCGCACATAAATGATGCGGTATAGATCGCTTCACTGCCGAAGCCACTTCACTACTGGCGCCATCACTGAGAACTAGCAATCGTAAGGTTATCGCGTTGTCGTGTATCATGACCATAACTCTAGCGGCCCCCGCGGTTTCCCTCTTCATTCTTTATTTCTCTTCAATTGTCGCAGGTAAAAGCTCGCGACTAAGTTTGTTCTGCTGTGTCATCCCTTCTGTTACACCATCACCGTCAACAAACCTCCTCGCCCTCACATGCACCCTCCGCTGGAAAGATTTATCACAAGAGAAAAACTGTGAGGTACGTTAGCCTCCACTACTGTGTTTTATAGCCTGTCGATCGGCGTTGGTGTAAGAAGAAAGGGGGGGGGGGGGTCAACAGACGAGGAAGAGCGTGAAGATGATAACAGAAAAGTATGGTGCATGAATAAAAAGGAACTGCAGATCTAACGCACATGTTGAAATCCGTGTGAAGCGAAGCTTCAGTCAAGCTTTGGGCAATAAATCCTATTCAGCTACGGTTATCTTTACATTTAATTTATCCTATGCAGAGTACAACCTCCTGCGTTTCTGTTTATCCATCGCAGTGGTCGCATACATAATCACACGCAAGGTGCGCTTACTTGCGCTGCTTTGTCGGTCAGCAGCCTACAAGGGTTTCACGAGTCCGTTAGCTGGTACTAGCCGACGATGCACATATTAGCGTCGCATATAAACGAATCTGCAAGTATATCCGCCGAGATGGTTCTTCATTCATCAGTTCTCCATTCACCTGTGGCGGTGGCGTAGTAGTCTTGGCGTGGCGCTGCTAAGCCCGATTGCGCCGCATCGTATCCCGGCTGCGGTGCGGCGGCCGCATTTCGACGGGGCCGAAATGCAAAAACGCCCGGTTACCGTGCATTGGGCGCATGTGAGAAAAGCTCCAGGTGGTCAAAATTATACGGTAGACACCCCACTACGGCGTGTCTCGTAATCATTTCGTGGTCTGGGCACGTAAAACCCCATTTTTACTTTTATTGCGAAAGCAAAACTGCTCACACTTTCGGCCCATCGGTGGTCGTGGCGCGTCCTTACACAGCTGCGCGTCACGTGACCGTGTGACGTCACGCCAGACCGAGAGACGGGGCCCCAGCTCGCGGCATCGATGGTGGAGGCGAAGCCTTGCGCGCCGCTGCTGCGGCGCTTCCGAGAGAGGGCGCTCGCTGGTGTGACGTCACGCTAGAAGGATAAATTGGGCTACAGCTCGACTCCTCGCAGTGGTCGGCGCGCTGCCTTGCGCTATGCCGGATGATGTATAGCCATAAGTTTAACAAAGGGCTACCATGTCCACACCATCAGCCGAACCAAGGCGCAACCAAGGGTATTGCTTTCTTAATCTTCCAGGCTTAACCAAGCTAAGCCTTCAGCCAATTTTTTATTTTAGTTCTTAATTCCTATTTCGCAATTCTTATCTGTGCGTACAACCACCTGAGTGTTGGCCCATGCTCAAATGTGGGTACACGCTGTGTTTTAAAGATCATCAGCGTCAGCATCATCTCCTCCTATTCTTCTGGCGCAGAAATTTCTTTCACACTGGCTAACGGACCTTTTCAGAAAATCGCGTGCGCCCCCTAACAGCAGCCAGCTGAAGCGCCCGGATGAAAGCGCACCGGCTCCGTGCTATCGTCTGCTACTGCCATCTGTTTGCGTGCACCTTGTGAGGGGCGGAAGCAATGTCAAGCGTTTTCTTGTTGTTTTCTTCTCAATTTTAGTCTGAAGCAGCCAGAATTTTTTTTCTCATATGTACAAATATTCGCTCATCACGCTCCGAAGCTCGAAAAATCATGTATATTAACACTTTCTTGCGTTGTTTGTTATTGGGAGCTCCGCCGGCAAGAGTCTTATACAGGCACATGTGTTGTTTTTTTTTTTCTTTTAAAATCCTAGAAAAAAAGATTTTGCGCTTACCATAGATCCATTCTTGCTCAAGTTTTGCAGAAAGATCGCATTTTGCGGCCAGGAACGTTCAATGTAGCACTTGGCGCTGTTACTTGCCTAGTTTGTCAAGAAAGAACTGCGAATTTGTGTTCTTCAGCACCTATGGACAGAACCGCTAAAATTATTGGAAGCGAATCTCAAAAGACGTTTGCCGCTGTATTGTACATGGCAGAAGTGACATTCCCGGCTTGTTTCAGACATTACTAACTCCCCCAAGCGCAGACGAAGGCAAATTCGCAGTTTGGTTCTCCACGAACAAGGAGTGTAACGCCAACTGTTATACCATGAACGCTCCAGCTGGAGCTTTCATTGGCTACGAGCGTATAAAATGTGATATTTCACCAAAATTTGAGCAACAACGGAGCTACGGTAAACCCGAGATCATTTTTCTGCGATCATATGCGTTCACCGCAAAACAAATATGTATTGCTGTGAAATTATTTATCATGCGACAACGGAGGCCTCAAGAGATCACCTGAGCTAATCACCCGACAAGCTGCCATAGCGTGCCGAGGGGTGTTCGTGTACACGATCGGCTGTCCGTTAACAATAAAGCGTGTAAGCTTCACCAAATTACACAACGGTTATGCGGTTAAGCCATATAAGCCCCCTGATGCGGTGTCTTCTTTGTTAAGATTTTGTTGTTGTGGTTTCCTGCCACACATTTCGCTGGGTCACACATCACCTACGCCTGCCACCTTTGCTCTTTTACTGCGGCGTGCTTAAGGCAGTAAAATAATCGTAAAATGCTTGCTGATGGGATCGTGCGAAATTCGCACGACGCCTTCACATTCCCATTGACGGCTGCTGTCAAGCGCACCCTCTTGACAAAAGACGCCGCCAGGGGAAAGCGCAAAGCTGCATGTTTCTGAAAAGGTTCATTGGTCAGTTTCACTTGAATACGTTGTCGGATACGCTGTCTTAAACGTTTGTCGTCTCAAGAAGCTCGTTTGGTGCCCTCCTCTACGAGCCCATATTGTGGTGACACTCGGACGATTGGCCATTTCTTCTTATTCTATCGAGGTTCCTCATATTTAAGGAAAAACAGCTTATAAGTACCATTCCGATAAGTCGGCGTAATTTCTTTTTTCATTCTGAACATCCTTACTCTGTGATTGTCCCCTCTTGGACGATGTCGTTGGGGTGCATTCTGCCTGCTCAAGCCGTTGAGGAATTTCAACTTGTTTCGGGGCGATTATTTTTTACGTTACGCTTCCTTTCACTCTTGCGATTCTTCCTCAAAATTTGCCTTGTTTTTCAGGAGCACTAAGCGTCCTTGCTGACGCCCTCTAACTCTTGGTCAATCCCCCACAGTGGTTATGCGCCGTCAGTAAAGGAAAACCGAAACAAACTAAAGAAAGTGACCCTGCCTCTCAAGCATCTACGACTACAGGATGGGCTTGTCCCCCCGTGAGAACCTGCGCGGACACGCGGACACCGCCCGGTGAGAATCAAAAGTGGGCGCTCGCCCTGTGCCCTTCCCGTCTATCATTCTGATTTCGCTCTTGGAAACTACATTTACTTTTCAGACAGATGGGCGAGCGCAGCCTTGAAGAATGTTTAAGTCCCGAACGCCATTGGTGGTCGACGTTACTTTCGCATCACGCGCCGTTTTTCTTTCTATCATTTTTTTTCTTTCTTTTCTTCGCTCAGAACAATGAGAGCATTACAGCCTAATGGGATATAGTACAACGGAGACGGCGAAAAAGTTTAAATGGTGGTGCTGCTGATGCGGACTATAGACCAGAATGCCATTACTCTCGCAGCCGTGTTTGGAGCAAATGCAGTTAATCTCGACCCCAGTGGCAATCTGTCGGCGCGGTCGTGTGGTCGAGCGTGTTTGGCGACGGCTGAGCTGACGACAAAGCCATGGCGAGTGAGCGGGCGAGGCAAGCGCGCCACAAAGAACGGCGCCGACCGTTGATCGCGGTCATTATTTCCACCTGGTACCCCAGGTCACGGCAACATATGGCTGCCGCTGACGAGCGTCTCAAAAACTGGTCTCTACTCTCCTACGTGTGCTGAAGTTCCAGGTACTCACGTGAACAATGCACACTTTTATGCCCCTCCCTTTCATTTCTTTTTTTTTTTTTCGTGCATGCAACTCTACTCGCATGCAAACTCGTTAAAATTCCCACGCGCGCGCGGAAACCAACGTCCTCTCGGTCAGAAAGAATAAACTTCGGGTTATTATCTGCTCTTGCAGTGGAGACAACCCAAAAGTTACTGGGTTCCATGAGCAAAAAAACAAAATAAAATCCTTGGGAATACATTTTGACCAGAAGTTTGTACGTGCGCTAGCGCAGAAAATTACTTGAAGCATGTGCACACTGCTATCGTAGCTAACGTAAATGTTTTCTTTGCCTCTACTCTGCCGTGTAATGGGCTGTTCTTGCTTATGTTTCTCTCATACGGCAGAGATAGCAGCCGCTTCCGGCGCAGTGGAGTAGCGTTCCCTAACTACCTTGAACGGTCTTTACCAGAGGAACCATAGTAGGGCCTCTCTGTTTATCTTCTCAGTTCTTTTATCTCAAGCCTTATCTGACTCGTCTACTAACAGAGTAATTCGTTATTTTCTCTTTCTCTCTCTCTTTATCTCTCTCTCTCTCTCTTTATTATTCCGCAGTCATAAAACAAAACAACGAATAGCGTCCCTTAAAAACGGAATTTATATTACCAGACGACATTGCCTACCCCTGCGTAAGAGCACCGACTTTCCCTCTTTCATTACCCATTCGAACAGAGCTCAGGAAACTGCGCTGAGGCACGCCGTGGAAGCCAAGTTATCCCAAACCAAAGAACCGAGTCACGTTCTTCTTGAATCATCTTTTATTTCATTCCCAGCTTGCATTACAGCTGTTTACTACTTCATCCTAAGGTTTATGTACTTAGTTTTGTTCCCCTCATATTTATTTCACTACATCGAGCACGCGACTGACAATAGCGCAGATGAGACTACCCAAGATATACCCTCACTTAATGCACTGCATACCCTTCAGACTGACCGCACTCCCTCTCTTTGTATTGTCAAATGGCTTCTCAAACGTATCCATCGCTATCAAAGGCAAGGCAAGAACAAAGACGGGGTGGAGTTCAGTGCTCAAAGGAGGTGCTTGTTGCAACGTGGATATAACTGAGCTTTCCTCGTCACGCGAGCAGGCGTGCTCAAAAGATATGCGTCCGTGAGCAGTGGTCTCGCAATGAGTCAAAAGAAGCAGGGGCGTACTTTCTCAGCTATATGAGGCCGAACTGCTCGGTAATAAAGATGGGCGGAGTTCATTCTTTTGGAACTGATCATGGTTAGGGCAACTCCATTGTGCGTTTCCAAAACCTCGCCCAAGCAGTACACATGCGTCTAGATTGCAGAAAGTGCGCGTACATGTTTGAACGGAGCTTAATTAGTACCGAGTCTTAGCCAACAGTAAAAATTTGCTGCGGGAGAAATTATTTACCTGTTATTTATTTGACTGATTCGGTTTGTCGTCCAAAATCAACACACGGGTCATGAGATACGCCACATTCGAGGACCCCTGATATTACTTTTGGGCCACCTGACGTTCTTTAACGTGCGATCAAAGCTCGGTAAACAACCGTTTCTCCATACCATCCCCGTCGGAATACGGCCGTCGTTGACGAGAAAGAAATAAAGTGCTTGAAATGCTTGCGCTAGAGAGCGCCCCATTGCGTCTCTTTAAAAAATATCTAATCGAATAGAACGTGTCGTCACACTGTAAGGTGATCGCCAACCTCAACGGAAGGGGGCAAATCACCAGCGGCGCACTCGATGTCAGCGCTCCTTGAAGCCGCAGTGTGGCATTAGTTGGTTGGTTGAAAAGCTTTATTGAAGTCCTGCAAGGCGCGCTTCAGCGCGCTGCGGTCGACTCCCACGTCGAGACCGTCGGGCCAAGCCTGACCAGCTGGGCAAGCCTGACCAACTCTGGGCAGTCTAGCAGGCCGTTCCACGGGCCTGCTGGACGGCCCACAGTCGGCCGGCCGGGAGCGGGCTGCAGAGGGCCGCCTCCCACCTGGCCGAGCCAGTATCGGAGCTAGTGTACGCTGCCTTCCACTCCCAGAGCATGTGACATTGCCCCGTCCTAAAAGCAAGATTGTCGAAGATGCAGCCAGAAGTGCAAACCGACGAAAATATGCAAGGAGTACAGCAAGTTACGGAAACCTTATCGAAGGTATACCGCGTAACCGGGATATAAGTCTCACTTTTATTTTTCCACTGGGCTAAGTGATTAGGCGCTAGTAACCGAAATCTCCACGTAGCATCGCGCTCAAATCAGGCACGCACCCAGGATCTTCTTTCAGGGGGGAGGGGGCAACCCAGGGTAGCTTTCCTATGCAAATGAGGGAGGTATCCTTATAAGTACAAATGTGAATAATGCACACCGTTCACCATAAAGACGCGTAAACCCGCGAAAGAGAAATGAAGTAAGGTGTATGTGACAGGTACGCCTGTGAGATACACCTCTCCTTTACTTTAAAAACAAGGGACCACATCAAATGGACCCGCGCAGGAAAGAAGCGCAGAAAGAACACTGCCAAGAACAAGTAAACTAGCGAAAACATAAAATTAAGATTTGTAGCAGCGTTTTTTTTACTTAGCTCTGCAAGAATTATAGAGGAATATATATTTGCGGAACAATCACGATTCTTTTGCATCCCTCGTTTACTGCTCTGCTACGTGCCCAAACCGACTCGTATTGTTATTTGGGAAGTTGCGTAACGATGCGTGGCCGCCAGTCCTGTACAACCGCGTAGAGCGCAGGACACTGCGGTTCTAGACGTACGGTGCCCACCGCGAGAGGTTATAAAAACACCCACATAAGCACAGCAGAGAAGTGGCTACGTCAGGCGGCTTGACTAATGACTGTACAACCGTCATTCAAAACACACGGAATCGTTCTCCACTTCCGGCGGCATTTTCTCTACTTCCTTCTTAAATAAATATGTATTGATCCATAAATATTTTCAAAAACAACGCTTAAATTTGTTAATTTTAGCTTTTCCTTCATGCTTGGCTGTTGCCTCGGCTCTCTACCTTAGTATATTGCTTAATTTCTCAACTCATTGTGACTCTTGTTTCCAGTTGCGAATTTTGCACGAAAAGTGCTGTACAATTAGGGAAAAACGAGACGAGGTAACGGGTGACAGTCACATTGCTTATGGGTTTAACGGAGGGCCTACCCTTGGGTACGTGCCTGGCTCAAATATTGGCGAACATGATGATGATGACAAAATGTATTTATTAAGGGATGGCGCGAAGGCCTATAATGGGGAATAGGAAGAGGAGGGGGGAGGCGTATTCAGAGCCGTCCTAGAAGCTGCGCGTCCTTGGCGAAAGCCAAGAGTGAGTCCAGAATGGCCCTGTCTGAATCCATCGAGCCAGTTGCCGGTCTAATCCACTCCTCGTAGGACGACACTCGCACCGCCCTCATAAAATGAAGATTCGCGTGACTATAGGTGGGTTCGAACCAAGAGCCCCACGGCTTCTGTGCGGGTGATTTGCCACTACTCCACGACCCCCTTTTTTTTTCTTTTTTTTTTTATTATAGGGAAGCAAAACCAAAGCAGTTACACTTCACACAAAACACAAATTTAAACACAAAGCAAAGAAAAAATACAATCCAGAGCGATTCTAGAGCATCCGTATGTCCTGTGTACGTGAATTAGCTGTTCCTGGGAGATGGGCTTGGTTGTTCGCAGCGGTTCGACATTTCTATCAACTGTTCTTGCTCTCCAGTGACTATGCGGGCCAATGTATTTGCGGCGAAGGAAGTTGCATTATAACCTCACTCCCTCGCTTTACAAAATAATTGTTCTACCTGGTCAAATTAAAGATAGCACTTGGAAGTATTAAATGTTATTTTCATGATTCAAATTAAACCTTAAAAGCGGCCGAAGAGCCTAGTGAGCAAGGGACACTTCGGGTCCACTTATACCACATTGAGCCTGTTTGAAGGCAGTATTTTCTGTTGCGGGGGATGCCTACTATAAACGTGACTTACGGCACATACATAGATAAGGGGACAGAAAGAACGACGAGAGATCCGGTCCCCTTGTATATGTATGTGCTATAGGTCACGTTTGCAGTGGCATATCAACTGGCCCGTACTCAAATCCTGCCTCACGATGCCTATTGTCACATAGTATTGTTCATATTTCACTGGATATTTCTTCTTTTGTTTTCTTGATTTTCTTTTCAACCAGAAGTCTTAGGCATACATTACCTACAACTGTCTAGTTTGCACCTTCGCCGTTAAATAGATAGCTGAACGAGTTCGTCTTGATACATACTTGAGGATAGTGCGAAAAAAATTTGTGTTTCCTTGTGCCATTCAATCATTACTTTTTTCATTATCAGAAATGTGATCATCAATTTAAATAATTAAATATAATCAAGCAAATATGTGTCATCAATAAAGTATTACTGCTGTGTGCGGAACTCCGCTTTAAGCAATATATTCCTGGTTCTATTCACGTAGTTTTTTTTTTTAAACTCGATGCACTGTAGTTGGGACACCCTTCATATATACAGGCTTTGCTGTATCGTGTACCCAACAGAAATATTACAACCTCAACTTTTATTTTTTTAACGTCACATCAAAGCACTTTTTTTTAAGTTTCTACAGACACTTGACCTCACTAAGTAGCAAAAAGAAACGGGCACATGAAGGACGGAGTCAACAAAGCCCCTTCAAGCCGCTCTGCTGCCGACACAAGCGGAAGTTTTGAAACGGATGAGCGACATCTCCCCTGAAGCGAAACTTGAAACTGAATCACGGTGACCTGAGTCAGTGAAGCGAGTAACGCGTACAATCGGCTTGATTGCTATAAGAGCGATGCGCAGCCACCCACATCCTCACGCTTGCATGCTCATCAAAGCAAACACTGCACAACTTCAAGCATTCTTCTTACTTTATTGGGATGTGCGGATTGTCCTTCTCAAAGATGCCCACATTGGCAAGGAAGACTGTCCCCTGCTCGCAAGCACGATCAAATAAAGGCTGCAAACAAATGGCTGCAGGGGCTGCAATTCACGTTTTTAAATAATAAACACTGTTTTTCCCCGTCTCAAGAGTCGAGTGCGTTGTACCCGATCCACGTACGCACGAAGACGCAGGTTGGAAGCGAGTCGCTGAGAGAGAGACACGGAACAGCGGCGACGCTTAAGAATCAGCTTTGCACCCGCTTGAAAGGAGGTTTCAAGTGGAGAGGCCTAGCTCTGTTGAGCCTTGGTGCAGCGGAAAATTCTATTCAAGACGAACTGTGACGACTGAACGACGTCGTCTGTGCGAAAGCAAAGCGACTCTGTTCTTGAAGCCGTGCAGGAAACGAAGTTCGTGTTGGGACTGGCCGAGGAAAACTTGAGGTGGATAAAATGAATAAGTGACGCAACATATAGGTGGCACTGGACGAAAGAGCGTGCCGGTTGGTTCAGTCTTCCAGGGACGCTATGCAGGAAGGCCCGAGTGTGGCAAAACTCGAGATGCCCTCAATCTCTGGAGGCGCTCTCGGATGAATGGACTAATGGCATGAAGAAACAAAATTCAACCCTCGGCACCCCTGCAGTTTCATTGGCTTATCTAGAATGGCTCTGAGGTTATCGCTTGGGCGGTACTCCATGGGTGGTCGACAAAGTATGAGTCACGTGGTCACACCGCCGGTGCCTTCTTTCATTTGTTTATTGTTCCACCGAGTACATTACCTTCGCGTGCAGGTAGGCTGTAGAAAAAAATGGGTTCTAGGGCGTTTTTATTGCGCACTTTATGGTAATTTATAAGCATATCATAGTGCACCAAATGTACATTGAATGTGCTTTGAAACAGTTTCTCATTTATTGCATTTTGTGTTCTACCACGAGATATTGCTACGACCGAGTCATGAGTTAAGCCCCTTAATAAGATGGCAAAGTAGCCACACTCTCTTCCTCGGGCGCGCTTTCTTCTCAATTTTCGTATTTCACTCTCCCGTGGGCGGCGTGCTGCACCATTTGGCTGTGCACACGGCACGCTTTTCCTGCCTGTACGGCCGCCGACCGTTTGAAGTCTTACAGTGGAATTATTGTCTCGTGATGCGGTTATGACGTTGTCAAGGTGCCGACAGATGTTCGGAGGTGTACTTAAAAAGCAAAATAGGACACAGATAAACTAGCAAAAGCACCATAAAAGTGGGTATCAAGGACTGGTTCAGCAGCGCACTCTTCCTGGTTGCTTTGTCCGTCTGTGGTGCCAGCAAAGTACGGAATCGTCCACGCCTTTTTCTTCTATAGGTGGTTTAAGAAAACTAAGAAAGAAAGCTTCAGGAACAGAAGCAATAATATATTGACTACGAGGTACCAATAAATCAAAGTTGTCGATGCCAGTGTCACCGGCCAGGTAGGCGCTACTGCCCCTAAGCTGTCCAGTACTAATCCCGTCTAAAACATGCCACTATCACGTTCCGCTGGCGCCGCAGTCTACATTCGCCCAACTGCAGGCTGCATATGACGCGTTGACCCCCTTCGGATCAAGGCTACCACAATAAACATTTTTTTTTTTTAAACCAGTCATATACGCAAATACGGTCCAAGCGGCGAAAGACCTTTCGCAAGGTATTGAACAGATCACCTTTCGCCAACAAAGTGCATCGGGCAAGTCACGATGTTTCCTTGCGCCACGGTGCTAATTGTTTGGCCTTCACCAGGACACATCCCGGCAGACGCAGCCAGACACTGCAGCCCCCAGGGATATTACCCACTGCTGCTCTTCTCGCAACACTGCACGCTCACCATGGCTGTCGAAAAAAGTAAGTCCTTCGATGCTCCGCACGAGCATCGATGATTCCGCGTAGATCTAACCTCACGCCCGGCCTCTCCCGACGCGAGAAGGTTGCGTTAGGAAGGATACGTGTGGCTGCTGCATCGAAGCCAGCTGCAGCCTGCCTATATGGGCTCGGGACCGTGGGCCAGCCTTCGGCGCGACCTCTCCTTTCTTCCCTCGCCCAGCTGCCCTCGCAGATCTACCGCACCTCTCGGCAAGACGCCCCTACCTGGTACAAGTGGGGCCACACTCAAACTGCGGAAATTAACGAGGCATTTCACATCGTCCAACACAACGACACTCGTATCAGGCAGCGTTAGGGCACGCTGCACTATAAATAATTATCTTTACTGGAAGAATTTCATAAACGTTGACGCGTGATCTGAGCCGAAAAAGAAGTGATTTTTTTTGTAAGTTTCTCTTTTTTTCAGTGATATGAAGTGCTTTACCGTCACATGGTTGTGCGCTGGTTTACCTACTTAAGACTACTTTTTTCAAATTAAATACTACTTCCGAGTGCAGCGTTGTGTCGTCTATTTCTATTTCTTTGTGTTCTGTCTTGGCGCACTGCCCCCCTCGGTATTCACTATGAACGCATACCAACTTGTTCAATTATTCACTTGTTGATTGAATAAACTGTTGAATCAATCAAAGGACGACGCGGACTAAAATAAGTCCTTACAGTAGTTTAATAGTCCGCTATTACACAACAGCTCGGAGAGAAGGACGAGTTACGCGCATCCACAAATAACAAACATTCTTGTAGCAAGTATACTGCAATAGGCACACACACTGGATTCCTAGCGAATATTCCTCATTTGTTTACAGCTTTAAAATTGGTCACAGTATGACTAACAATGGCAGCGTCAACATCACGAGCAGCAGCTGAATCCTCAGCAGCGCTGTCTTCTCCACTGCTCGACAAAATTCTAATCACCCCTTTTCTACATTTGGGGCGTCAGCTTTTCTTTGAACAAGATCCTCTCTCTCTCTCGTCATGCCTTACATCAACCAAAATAATCAAGTTTCCGCGAAGTTCCTGAGTTCATCACTACAACTAACTTTATGTAGCTTTCTGCTACGCTTCCCTCCTTGACCCTCATCTCCTTGCTCTAGCAGACCACAGGTTGTCCGTGCAACTGGTTACAAGACCTACCCAGCTTCATTTCACGCGCTTAACCTAAGTTAATGTATCATCTGTTCGAGTACTATATCTAGTCCACACCAATGTATTTATAAACCCGTAATGCTAAGCCTATCGGCTTCCTCTTCATCACTCGTTCCGCGAACCTCAACTTGCTTGCGTGTTTCAAACTGGGACCGCAAATTCCTGCGGTTCGTTAAAACGGCCGCGCGGCGTGGCGTGTTGTTATGAAAGCAGAGCTCGTTGCTAGTGGCTACGTAAGTAACACGAGACCGAGAAATCGACGCGTTTTCGACGCCGACGCGTGCACGCGCCTTTGCGTGCATCGCGCTTGTTTCGTCGCTTTTCATTATTTGCTTCGTCCGCATTTCAAAAGGAAGCAAGAAAAAAACGATTGCGTGCGGTTATGCTATATCGGGACTTGAAAAAAAAACGGTATCCAAAGGCTTAATGGCGTGCGCGTCTCGCGTGAGATATGGTTATGAATGCGCGGACGAAGGCATTAACTATTACGAAACGTAGCAACAAAACAAAAGAACTTTTTCTTGCAGCTTCCGTGCACGGCTTAAAACTGACACGTGCGGTCCTTGTCTGCTTTATGAAAATGTGCACAGCACCGTTTTATTTTTTGGGAGGAAATCATTGGCCCCTAAAAAATTTAACTTGTTCTCGCAGCTACGCCAAAGCTTGCCTTTCAAAAAATTATTTCTTTGCGGTGGAGCTTAAAATCTTGCCGCCTGAAGTACCTGCATTGCCATGATAGCAAGCCTGCGGCGCTATAACGTAAAACTATTCCAAACTTTTCTATTCTAATTCTGCTATCAGGCCTCCGCGATTGGTCAAAAACTTGTTCGACCACCCCCCCACTTCACCTGTCTGTCACGCGACGTCACGAAAACCGCAATACCTCCCCATCTGATATGATGTGTACACACTGATTATGCATGATTTGACAAAAAAAGAAAAACAGTTATTTCTGATTCGACCCCTTTTCGCCATTAGCCCTCGGCTATTGGTAAAAAGATTTCGGGCTGCACCCACTTCACCTGCCTGTCACGCGACGTCACAAAACCGCACAAACCCACCGCGTCAAAGTGACTTGTACGCGATAAAGATACATTAATTTGCCGAACAAAACTGAATTTTTTTCGGAATAGCCGCAAGCTGCCCCGTTCCCAAAGGAATAAAAGATGGCTGCCGCCGATCGCTAAGACGCTGGCTACTCGCACCTGCCGGAGAGCATGGGTGTATTTGCGTATAAGAAAACTTCTTGCGTGACCGTGTAACGTTTTCAAGCACTTTCGGCACGTTTACTACCTCATTCTGCCAACTCTTCTTTGCTGAGGGTCAATTTCAGCGTCATTCTTAAGCTTCCGTTGCATGCCGCCGTCATTTTCGACCAGCCACCACAAGCTAAGTAAGGGAAAGCCGACCAATCGCAGACGCCGGCACCACCCTCTTCATACGGTTATCGATTTTCAGTGCACTGGCTCTGCCCCATTGAATCCCTCTCCACTTGAGCGTTCTCCTTGCCTCTTGTCAGCCAGTTAGATACGACAAGCCGCTCAGTGTAGGCAATGTTATTCGCTTTTCAAGCAAACAAAAGTGACCTTCTATGAACGAGGAGAGCCTTTGATTGGCCTGTTCAGACAACCCTGCGGGTGACCGCCCGGTGCTTGCGTCAGTGGTTACGCAAATTTGACGTCAGGAAATTGGAATAGAAACATATTGGAATAGTTTTACGTTATAGGGCCCCTAGACTCCATCCATGCTGCATTTGCATGAACCAGATTTCTCGGAGTATGTTGTGGTGCCTGTTACTCCATAAAAATATAAAATGTGGTTCATACGCAACACAGGTCTTGCAGCACACATAAATACACATCAAACCTTCTGCTTTAGGGCGAGTCTTCGTCGTATAAAAACAAAAATAAAGAAAGATTTTGTGGAGCAATCTGACAGCATCACCCCTTGATTTCTAACAGTCCAACCCAGGCACAGGTGCAGAAGGAAACGCGTTCTCCCGTGCTGATGTGTTCTAAATTTAGAACGATCAACCAAGAAGCCCAATTTCATATGCTATCAAGCAACGTCCTACGTGAAAGCAGACCATACAAACGGCGTGATTCTTACACGCTGAATTAGACCAATAAACGCGAGGGCAAATGGAAGAAATCGGCTCTGCCGTCTCCCAGGGACCCGATGATGATTAGGAGCGCTTTGACGATGACTATAACTGAAGCCTTCACTATAATCATTCGCTCATGCTTCTAACCAATACATACATTTTATAAAGTTACACTCACAAATTTCGCGCATATCCTTCGAACACGTGCATTAATTTATTATTGTGACAAGAATAATGGACGCGAATGGACTGCCCCACTCTAAAGTAAATACAAAACATCTTCACCCATGAACTGAACGCCCAAAAAACGCGCCCTGAATACTTCTATGAAAACAATAAACACAGTCATTAGTCTTTACATTATCTTTCACGCTGCAGCGGCAGTAAGCGCAGAAAAGCAATCCGCGGCTCGCTTTACCCGAACTCGTTTTTTGCTGTACACGTGAGCCAAGCTCTTGCCTGCCGCGTAATTTCATTAGCGCAAGCGAGCAACTGCGCCGTATCAGCGGCAGCGTTTTTCGTGGCGCTGATCGATTGGTCCGGTTTTTTACGTACCGTGAGCGGAGGGCAACCGAGAGCTGTGGGAGAGGTCGTAATGGAGGGCCCGGATTAAACAGCCCGAGCACCTGGGGCTCTTTAACTTGCAACGGAACTTCAATGCAGGGTTGCTTTTGGATGCCGAACCAGTAAGGATGCAACCACCCGCCCCACGCTGAGAAAGGTTCCGTCCAATTAATCTCAACGCTTCAGCGTGTAACGAACGTTGAGTGCACTTGTTGCTCAGTGCACGCAGCCTACCGCACCCTTGTTTTCAGTGCCACAAAATAAAGTGGTGGTGGGGGGGGGGGGGGGGGGAGGGTGCAGCGGGGAGATGAGCGTGTTTTAACTGCTCCACCTGCATCCGCGAATGGCGTAATCGCGTGCTGGTGAAGCACCTTTTTTATGAACAGCTCGATCGCTTCTTCTCACCCGAGAACTTTGCTCGAACTATCTTTTTTTTCTTTTACTCTGAAGCCTCGCAGGAAATTTACGAAGAGGTCACCAACAACTGCAAAAAGAATGCGCTTGAAATAAATACGAGCTTTGAAGTTGGCATAATAGCAGCAGCAAGTCAGTGTAGTCGGTACTTCGTCTATTACAGTGGGATAGTGAATTGCGACTCCAGTCGAGTGCATTGAAGCAACTTTCACCCAAGAGCCGAACCATTTGTGGTCGAAAACTCATAAACCTGCTATAGACGGGGATCACTGTGAAAATTGCCAGTGGAGAGGCAGAACGAGAAAAAGTATGCACTGAGACAACGCCACGCTTGTAACCGGTTCTACTGACTTTCAACGCTAAAACGTGATTTATTCTTTAACCTCTTGTTTGATTCATGTTGTTAAATACGCTGGGTGGCATAAGGAAGCCAATATATAATAATGCCTGTAAAGGTGCTGTGTACCTATTTTTTTCTGTAAAGAGGGGCAGACGGGGAAAAAATATGTATCTCCAAAGCACCCTGCTTTTCCTTTTCTTTTCGATGCAACGAATGCGAATTATTTTAGCATAAGTTAGCTAACGCCCAGCAATATGGCCTGTTTAAGCGACGTGAAAATGCAACCAACCATTCGTTTTGTGTCGTCGAAACGAATGGTTCTTTATAGGCTTCAAGAACGCGCATGTTCTCATGAAGTTGCAAGTCAGTGGGCAATGTTGGCTACTGAACGGCTAACTTGCATGATAATGGGAGACAAATTCGACAACAGCAAAATTAAAGGTAATGTGCTGACCGTCCCAGTTCGACTAGCTTTCGAACACAACATGTTAGAAATAGTTTGCGATGTGCTCTCGCAACTTATAATAAGCTTCGCTTCGCCGCATCAACAGCATTAGTGCGGCAGAGCACGCTTTACAAGTGCGCTTTATGTTTTGTGAGACGTGTGAACAAAGTCGACGCTCTCATCTATGCTTTGCAAAAGGGATGAAAATGCCAACCTTTGGGAGTGCCTGTATTTGCATATACAAGCTGTCGGCCTTAGTCGGGTAAGGTTCTAAGCTGGCCGAAGCCTCGGAACCAGATGCTGGTCAAACTCCGGCGTTCGCGCTGTGGAGGTCCTGCCTAACAAATGCTGTGCAGCGTTGCTGGGATAAAAGTTTGTTCTCTAGATTCTCCACATTCAGCGTCTCCATATTTACTGCTCCATATGGGACTTGGGGCTATTCCAGTTGCCTAAGAGAAACTATCTTTTTTTTTCAGAACACCAGCGTAAATTTCGGCAAGCTTTATGTGAAATAAAGTCCCTTGATTTAATTCCATTAAGTGGCACAATCTACAGCTTTCTTATTTCAGTGGAGTACTATTAGTAAAGCACATCGCGTCCCCTTCGCTCTTTTATCTTTGCCTCGTTTCTGCGTTTTCTTGTACTCGCTTCTTCGCTGCACTCCCCACGCTTGCAAAATTCGTTTTTCTTAAGCATTATTCGTCACTTTCTTGCCCTGGCCAAAAAATAATTTTTTTTTTTGCGCTCTCATTGTACTCGCACTTCACAGCAGCGCACTCTTCGAAACGAGAGCGCCGCTAGGGCTCGGCGAACAGCTCGTTCCGCGTTAACGCCCGCTCTCGCAGGCTTAATTCTCTACCACGGCAGCAGCGTGTACGTTCAAAACACGGTAACGTTATGCTGCCTTCGAGTGATTCCTGCAGAGCTCCAACTCGGTTTCCAGCGATGTGGTGCTCGCTCGAGATTGGATCCAGAGAAACCCTGCCCCAGCCGAACTTTCAGCTTCTACAAACATAAGCGGATTAGCCCCGTAATCGAGATTCCATCGGATCACGGTCACGCTCCAAGCTCAAAGGAAGAAAAGGTTGTGCGCGCGAAACGCGCCTATGAACAGGCGAACAGACGAACACAGACAGAGGCGATATCCAGATTGGCAGGCTAATAGTGATCTCGCACTGAAATACTGAAGTGCTGGCATTGGCGCTATTCACGTGCCTTTCGAAAGGTCTGCCTCCTTTACGGATAGCGCGACAGAGGAACAGCTGACGCAGTCTGAATTTCTTGAACATACGGTGTGCTTTCGCTAGCATCATCATAATCAGCAGCGGCATCTTTTATGTCCACTGCAGGACGAGAGCTTCTCCGAGCAATCTCCAATTACATTTGTCTTGCGTCAGCTGACCTTCTTACCGTGCCAGAACAGATCACTGTGTTATAGAAAAATGGCCAGAAGCCACATTTCGCGCAATGATTTCGCCCAAGTGTCTTCCGGCCTTTTTGACATCCTTCTTCTTCTCATCAATCATATATTTATGCACCTACCTATCTGCCCCACATAGCAGCGACCTCACGAAGAGGGTATCTAAAAGAGCAATAGATTACTCGCGCAGTACGTATCTGTAACGATTAGTAGCAACTCATAGTAGTAACTCCTCCGCACAAATATCGATTACTTTTCTAAGAGAGACAGTTCAGCTACAGCGTCTTTAATGTGGTGCACTGTTTGATATCTTTACAGCAGTAAACACCTATTCGCACATACCACACGACGGGTGATTTTCGCACGCCCTGCGGACTTCACAGGTGTGATTGTGGATGTCTGTACCATATTCGTTTAAACGTTACCTATACAAAACACTTCTTCAGTAAAATTAGACGAGTAGGACAACCCCTGTGTACACTTAAGGGCATAGTACACTTAACCTCCAATTTCAAATTTAGCAACGTCTTTGCACTCTAAATGACCGTCCTAACAATTGCACTAAATTTACCTAAAGGTTGACACCTTGAACTACAAAGCCTACTTGTACAATGGACTATTGCCGCCTGTGCGTCCCGCACTACAAAGGCGCTTTTCACTTTCCTGGGAGACACTGGTGTCAACAATATACTTCTATTGTACACATTGTGTTATTTTCATTTTATGCGTATGTTAATTAATTGTCGTGTGTCCTGTGTGTAACATTTCGTGCGTCACCAGATTCCTCTGGCGTAACATGCTAGGCCTGCTACCCGGCAAACCTCGACAGTTTTCAATATAGTCTCTCTCTCTCTCTCTCTCTCTCTCTCTCTCTCTCTCTATATATATATATATATATATATATATATATATATATATATATATATATATCGCTCTCTCTCTCGCACGCGCTAGCGCTTTAACTTTATCTCTTTGTTGTGACGTTTTACCCCACTCTAAAGTGCAAGTGGTGACTGGAGGGAAGCGGCTCTATTTTTACCATCACTATGCGCATACTTCACAGATTCTTCCGTGCTGCAGCACCATATCCCACGCAAGCCTTAGTGGATGCAGCGAGCCATAACAAACCTTTGCGTCCACTTCAACTGGCCCCCCCCTCTCCGGAGACAAGGCTCCTCACAGAAAAAGAACACCTTTGGCGCACCACGCGAGCACTTCTCCCACCGTGTGGCACCGACCTCCCTGGCGGCCTAGCGCGCTGGGAAGAGGTCTTGTTACGAAGGTTACGCCTCCGTGTCGCCCTCACCCCTGCGGTAACCTGGTCGTGGTCGGCACAGTACCGTGCCTCCATCAGCGATCCCTGCCCCTTCTGTCCCGCTCCTGTCTGTGAGGTGGACACTGGGCACCTACTCTGGACTTGCCCTTCTCTACATGCCCTCCGCCAGAAACACCTGCTTCGATGTGGACCACCCCCATGTCGGCCGCCAGATGTAGACAGTTGGATCTTGGGGCCCCACCACCGGACATTGCTGGACTTCCTCCGCGAATCCGGAGTGTATCTACATGTTTATCTATTTCTTTATGCCAGAAGGCACGCTGTCGCAATAAAAAAATAATACCAATGTCATACCTGGAAACGGATTTCTTTATGGCATGCTCCAGCTTCCAGATATGGCTCGGTCAGATACGCGCAAGAAAGTCACTTGGTAACATGCATGCCCAGCACCTCGACAAAAATTCTACAAAGGCATCCCGTTGGCAGCAACACAAGACTCTACCACAACGGTAGACTTTAGGAGCTCCGCCCCCTACCGCTCTATAGTGTACGCGGTTTGTTTGTACTCGTCTCTATTGCTCTCTCGCCCCCATCATCTCTGTTTCTCTTTTTGTCTCCTTACTCCTTCCCGCCGTGCAGGCTAGCCAGCCGGAGCTACCTCTGGTTAACCTCCTTGCCTTTCTATGCGTCCTTTCTCTCTCTCTCTCTCTCTCTCTCTCTCTCCACCACAACGGAGGTAACGCGTGCACGCCAGGGCTCAGCAAGACGGGAACGCAGAAGAAAGACACAAAGTCGGGGACAAAGGCGGGACGGAGAGTTGTACCAAGCCGTAAACCCAGATTAGGAAGGGGCAGGTACGACAACCTCACCGCGGGCACGCAACGCCATTTCTCGCTTCAAGGAAATAGCCTGTGCGAACAGAGGGGTCACGATGCGGTGGCCGAACCCACACGACCTACTGCACCCTTGGGATCACCGAGCTGTGCGCGTGGAACGAGCGCTTCGGGCGGGAAAGCTGCCGGAGTAATCTTGTTTGTTCGTCACACCTGACCAAAGGGAGGGAGACTTGGGAGTAGTATACCTGACGTTCGAGACTGCTGCGGCCCTGTTCTTCGGGAAGAGTCCGGGAAGTAATGATGCGGGTTCTGTTCAATGAATTCCCTGCGGCGGGTCAGCGGACGGTGCACCACGTATGGTCGTACAGTCGCGAGGTATGGGACACCCTGCAACAAAGCGCCTGGCACTGCCCTTGACAGAACCGGATTTGCCAGAGGGAGCGCATTTGCTCGCACGCACCGTGGCAGCGGTGATTCTGCATCACCAAAATTTTGTCTCGTGGATTTGCAGTCTACTTTCCATAAAAATTCTTGTAAGCGCAACGTTTTCTTTCCTTTCTTATTTTTTGTAAATAAAAGAAATTACCTTGATGTCGCAAGCACGTGCACGCGCAGTTTCTTGGGCATATCCACGAAATATTTGTTCTTAAGATTGAGATTAGCTACCAACTAAAAACGTTTCAAATGTATGGGTTTGTGCAGTGGTGCACCGCTGCGACTTGCCCTTGTCCTTCTTTCCCGCTAAACTTGGCGGGCTGTTTCTGCGGACCAAGCTTAATATCTTTCGGAGCCTCTGCTCGTGAACATCTAAATTGCACGGCATCCGACTCGGCGGATGACCAGTGCCCACACTTGCACGCGATATTGCTTTGTGCGGATTCTTGTCGTCGCCAGTTTACGCACGTCATCTATGTCACCATGATTTGACTCCGATATTAGATCTCCAGCAAGACGCGCTGGAAGTATCAGACTTATCAGACGGTTATTTCGTAGTGAGATCTCTAGCTCCAAGTGTGATGGACACGTCGTTATTAGGTGCCCACAATGCACGTGGCACTTCCTTAAATTATCGCGGTGATTACTAGTTGTTCAATGGCGCATCGGGATGCCCTCTATGAAGAGGACTGATTGTCGACAGATCCATGCACTTCAAATCTCCGCCAACAGTTCTATCAGCACTACCCCTGCCACTGCTGAACTGTACTTTCCTTTACGCGCTGAATTTCGCCCAACAAAGTTTTCAAGTTTGAAGTATTGATCTCTATAGACAAGATGACAAAGCAGGAAATGGCTATACAGCATGCCAAGTAGCTCTCCTTCTGCGACGTGGCATTTAGTTCAAGTTGCTTTTGTACTTGTTTTCGTGAAAAGGATTTGAGAATAAGCTTTAGCTCGGCCCAAACTCCGACGCGGCCAATTCAAACACACGTAAAATGGAAAAACGTTTCTCTGAGATAACCTCTAAACCTATTTTGGTGAAATTTGTTGCGTTTGAGGGAGCTATATTCTAGTGACTGTTGGAAGCGGAATATTGATGTAGAGCCTGAGTTTTGTTACAAGAATTTTTCAAAATTTGAACGTTTGAAAAAAATAGAAAAGCGAAGTTTACAAGTTAATAGCTCTGCATCAAGAACAAATATCGCGGTCCTCTAAACGGCATCTATTAGACCATTGAAAGCGGACAAATTTATTATGTAATTTTATATCTTACGTAAATTTGTTATGTTGTGTACAAGAGTTTTACAAAAGCTGTATTTCCAGATTACTGAATTTTTTTTAGACTCATGTGCAACCTATCAATTTTGTCCGCTTTAGGTGTGCTATTAGACACAATTCACACAATTGTGATATGATTTTTCATTGCTGAGTTACAGAGTTCTAAACTTGATAGTTGCGTTTTCTATAAATTTTTGATTTTTGTCAATTTTTAATAAAGAATTTAAGACATAAATCAAAAATTCGGAACCCGACAATCACTAGACATTAAGTCTTTCTTTTAAATGCAACAAACCTCGTCAAATTTGGTACAATGGTTGCCGAGAAAACCAATTCTCCTTTTACATGTATTTAGATAGGAGCACCAGAGGTAAAGCTTCATCTTTAGGCTAGAAAACAGGTTACATGTTACAGCTGGACATCCCAAAGGCTAATAAATCGGCGAAAAGCAAAAGGAAGCGACTAAAGGCAAAATAAAAACAACAGACGGTTTCTAAAAAGAGTGAGGGCCTTTTGTTTTTTGTCGTTTACTTTGTTGTGGTTGTTGTCCTTACTTGCGGCTGTTGGTGCAGCAGTTGCTGCCACTGTTGCCTTTGTTGCTTTTCATTTTCGTCGTTGCTGCTATTGTCACAGTTGCTGTTGTTTGCTTTTCTTTTTTTTTTCAATTCTGACATTCTTGACGCTGTTGTTGCTTGCTGTCGCCGACGCTGTCATTCTTTGCTGCTGCTGTCGTTGTTTCCGGCGCCGCCACAGTCACCACTTCGTTGACGGATGTGCGTTGACCGTGCGGTGCAGCCACAAAAAAAAGTGCGCTTACGCCTCAGGCCTTACGCCTCAGGTGTGTGTCTGCTTGTGGGTGCGTGTCACCAAGTATTGGGATCGACGAGAAGGTGTTGGTAACGAAAGGATAAACCAGTGACAGTTTAAGTATGTATGCTCACACAAGCTCAATCCTCCGTCCTATTTGACATCCACTTCGCTATGACACCGTCATCCGCTGCAACAGGCACTCTCGAGCTCCGCACCCCCTGCCAAAATGGCGACGTGCCCTTCCCACGATTCGGGGATAGGAGTAAGCGCTCTTCAGATGGAAAATAAAGTAGCAACGCACCGCCTGCTCATTTTGCTCGCGCCTCCTTTTCCTCGCGCGGCAAACGGTGGTGTGCAAAAAGGACAGATAGGTGTTTAAATTGTAGTGGATTCATAGATAAATTTAGACAGCGCTGCAAGACGTGGAAGAAGGAACGCACAGGGCATATTGGCTGTTCCTAGGGTCCTGCGCATTTCCGGATTGGTTTAATAAAATACGAAAAAACACTCGCAGGTAAGAGAAAAGTTTGGTGGTCCTGATTTATGAAAAAAAACCTCCGAATTTTCGGGCCCTAAGCTGTCATCGTCACGCCGACCGTGCCGTGAATACATGCGCGACCACGGAGGAGTTTGTCGTGACAACGAACTTCTCGCACGACCTACTGAGCAAACTGAGGTCCTTAAATAAATATTCAAGCGAACTGCTCTTAATAATTAAGGAACTATGGAAACAGAGTCTGCTTTTTTGCACATGCACCATTTCTTAGCTGCGTGCCTCCAGCTGCCACCATCTCGATGGAATGACGCAAATGCGACAACCTTATCGCGTATCTCGACTGCATGCTTGACTCTGCAGACGAGAAGCGGTCTGAAGCCGTTGACACTAAAGTACTACACGTCGTCGTTGCAGAAAAGTGGAGTCCTGCGGTGTAGTGAATCATTCTTCGTGACTTGCAGTACACCAGCGAGTCAGTGTCACCCAGATCATACAGATCGTGAACCCACACAGGAAGGCGGAACTGCCAGTAGCGTTCGACGCGTGTGGTCAGTTGCTTGTTGCCGTTTTATAACTTGGGGCATGACGCTACGTACCTTGTTGCCAAGATAGTGTCATTGGGTGTGCATCGTTGAGAAAATCATCTGAGCCCCTAGTTTTCTGGGGAATGCAAGCCCGTGCAAGCCCTTCCTTTCACATAATGTGTGCTCTATATATAATGGCTTTTCCTATATCCGGTGCATTCAAAGGGGAATACTCGGTGTTTTGCTCCGTAAACCGGAAAGAGAGCACCGCAAATACAGATTCCAACTAGATATGCACCTATATATTACAATAAATTGTAACGGCGATATACTCTTGGTCTATTGTAAATGTTAGCTATAAATAAGAAACGTTCTTTTTCGATGCTGCTTTCTTTTTAGTGCAAAATTGACTTTTTATTGGGTGTGGGAGAAATTAAAGGCTGGATAACGCTAAAAAAAGACTGAAAAGCCTTTTCCTTCAGCTGTAATATAGACCTCCAATAAACCGATTTTCTAGGGAAAATAATAAATTAAAGAGAAATCCCCTCCGACTTTGCTTCGAAATTAACTCCCTAAGCGTTGTGTATCCTATAGCTTGTTTCTCAGTACCGAATCGGTGGTGTTATTCGACGAACCTACAAAAACACACAGGCACTAAAGCCAGGACAAACACATTTTCTTCGCCGTTTCTCTTCATCTTTTTTTTTTCCCTAGTACCGCAACGGAAACCGCTGTACATCGCGGCCTCCTGTAGGCGTGTGTATACCAACCGCGCCAGCGCATTCGCTTCTCCTGCGAGCAGGAGATAAACCTCGCCCCGGAACGTCCTTCTTCGTATCTTTTTTTAAGACAAGGAGACGGCGGCGCCATCGCGAGAAACCACCGCGCTCAGACAAACGAGAACGGACAGCACAGGCGGGGAGACCGACGTGGTGGGAAGCTGGCGGCCTTCGCGGTGACGGCGGCAGACCGCCGCACGAGCACACAATGGCAGGTGCGCGGGAAGAGCTGACGAGCAGCCAGTCTCCGATCGATGAGCACTACGCAGGCCGCGATGGAAGTGAGAACAGCAGCATCTGTGCGTGCTCGAAACAACCGAGAAATGAAGCGACAGCGAGCGCTCACAGTCGCTTACGGCGATGCGACGACCAATACGCAACGTTCCGTAAACAAGTCTTTCCCACACATCTAACTTGCCCTAACCAATATGGCCGAGTTCCCGCTAGTAACACTGCGAAATCTGCGACGCGTGGTTTTTTTTTTTTTCTTTTTTTTTTTAAGCTTGAACTGGTGCGGTGAACGGGTGCGGCGGGAATTATGCACCCGGCCCGCATGCTGACACCTTGATAATTATTCCAGCCATAGAACTGCTATCTTGGCAATGTCGAACGAAGTGTGTGGAGAAGCACACTTGCAGGTAAGGGATATCATCCTCAATACACGCGACGTGAATGCGGGATATGACCTATCTCCGCCCGTTTTTCATTTTTTTTTCTCGGACGATCATATATAGTCAGGAGAGCTGCTGCGTTCAGTCGCGATATCCTGCCCAACTTACTAATCTCCTGACAAAGAACAATCACTGCGATATCTTCAAGACCATGTTCTATTAGTCGACCTAGTGAAACATTGGCGTTCACGTATCCTTTCATACTTAGAAAAAAAGAAAACGACACAGTGCATAAATAAATATAGGCAAAGGTGGTGTGCAATCGGAGCTGTAAATGACAAACGAGCGTATTACTGTGAAAATTCTAAAAAAGATTGAAGTCATGCAAAAAGCAAAGGTACGAGTATTGCCGACAAGGTCTCCTACTGAGCAACGTCATAACAAATGCGCTGCAGACGGAAGTCCTCAAATCGCATAAGCTCGCCGCGTGTAAATTTTCTCGATCCCCACAACGAACAGATGGCCCTGTCGGCTGTTCTGCTACTAAAAACAATCTTGCACTATAACGGCTTGAAGCGTACCGCTCCGGTAAAAGCACCACTACAGTGCCCCCCCTTCCCTCACCCCTCCAGGCAAGCTTCCCGGTGAGCCCCTTCTAAACAAGGTTCTACGCCGGACTTGCGAACTTTTTCAATGGGTAAACTTAAACTCGTGTTGATATTTGAACCGCTGGCAGGATTTACTTGAATATTACGCTTTAGCCCCAGTTCTAAAGGAAAACGCTATGCGTCATGATAATACACAGGTGTCCTGCGCAGCCTCGGCCACTCGACAGATTACCCTGATACTTATATCACCTGCTGCTGACACCAAACTCCTAGCTAAACGTTGACTTCTAACAAACACCCGAACCACGGATCCGCTGGGCATGCGGCAGGTAACACAGTATTGACGTTGGCATATGGTAAAAGCATAGTGTAAGCATTAACACATTCGACTAGGTTCCGACGAATGTCTTGAGCGTGGAAGCAATAAACTAGCTCGGCCTCATAACTGCGGCATTCACTACTCTAGAAAATTATTTATGAAAGCGTGTCTTAACTCAGATCAGAATACGAGTTTCCTGAACTCGTGCTCAAGTTTCAGTCCCGTCATAGCAATCGAGCGGAAGTTTTGCTCTTGTGTACGTAATACCCCACAGTGCATGTGTGTGTTGTCCGACGCTACTGCACAGCAAATTCACTCAAAGCTTAACTGCGGCAATGTTCAATACAGGAAACACAACGGCAAGTCTGAACAAAAGGAAGCTAAACACGAAACAACGGCGTTCAGTTAGGCTCATATCGTACGCAGGTATCACATATCACAGTATTTGCCGCTGTACACTTCCGACCGTAGGGGGCAACCAAAAGCCCTGGCAAACTCCGGCATGTTGAGCAAGGGGAGGAAGCAGAATACTTCGGAAGCAAGGCGCTGCCGCTCGCCCTTTGCGCCGCATGACAGGAGACAGAATCGCCTGAAGAAGGTCCTTTGAGCCGAGAGCCATTCAGCGTCCCCATCAATTGCCTTTCCGCGCCGACTGTACACCTCCTTGAGCGCCACAAACGCACTTTTGGCAGCCTGCGCCCACGCGTAGATCTCGGGAACTTCCTCGTCTTCTTGATGGTCGAGGCCCACATTGAGCGCCAAGCGAGCCTGAATGTCCATGCACTTCTCGAAGCGCAAAAGACCAAGCCTGTCCTCCGACGACCACAAGCCCGACGCGTTGGCCGGCAACGCCGAGTGAAGTGCTCGTGCAAGCAACACGCCAAGGCTGCCCAGGGCGAATTCGGGTGGGACGTCGTCGTCCGCATACAGTATGGGCTCTCGAAACAGGTACGCTGGCACGACGAAGCTGTTCGACAGGCGTTCGTACAATACGTCACTGCCCGAAAGAAAAGCGTCATTGATGTCGCCTTCCCCTGGTGCCGGAGGGTCTTCCAGCATGCCCCACTGCTGTCTTCTCTTCAGGTAAATGAACAGGCTGGGAAATTCGCTGACTACGGACGGCGCTCTCAGGTCAACCTCGCCGAACGACTCGCTACGCGAGGAGGCCGAGAAATTGTGCATCCTGATTTCGCCGAGCGTCCTGCGAGCCTCGTTGCCCATCAGGTCACTCATCCACGCGAACGAGCCTTCGTGCGAGAGAGATCTGAGCACCGCCGAGATGACGCGAAGGGCGTAATCGACCGCGCGCCGCTTTGGAAAGAGTTGGGCCGCAACGGCGGTACCGGCGTCGCGTATCACGAGCCGGGTCGCCCGCAGGCAAGACGACACGACGCGTTCAGAGTGGTTGGAGCTGACTCGGCGCAAGTAGTCGAAGCGGAAGGCGTCGAGCAATATGTGTATGTACAGGTAGGCAACGCCGTAGTCGATGAGGCTTCTGAGGAAGCTAAGCAGCCGCTGAATCAAGTCCACGCTGTCGATGGATATTAAAGAACGGCTGGTGAGTCTGTACCGGTTCGGCAGGCGCGCGTTTAGCATTTCGAGCCACTCGGCTTGACGCACGCCTGCAGTCAGCTGCTTCAGGACGGCTACGCTTCGGCGCTCCTCTTGACCCTCGTGCGCCATGTAGTCTTGCAAGCGTCGCTCACTTTCCAAGATTCCCGTCAAGTTGAACACGCGGTCAGCGTGCATGCTAGAGACTGCGCCTAACAGTTCCTCCAGGTATTCCCGCAGAGGCAACGCGTCCTCGACGCCCGCCTTCTGCGACAGAGTCTGGCCGCGCAAGAGGCGCAGGACGACGGCGTCGGGGTACGCGGAGAGGCGTATCTCGAGCACGGTTTGAATCCCACGCGTCAGCGACAGTTCTGTGACGTGCCGCAAGAGGTCCGGAAAAGTGGACAGACCGAGCACCTCGTCGCCGTACTCGCGGAAGGGCCGCACCGCGTCGCTCAGTGACACGGCGGTAGCGCTCAAGAAGCGCTCGCACGACCTGTAGAACGTGGCCAGTCTGCGGAAGGCGGCGAAGGTCGATTTGACGTCGTTCGCGCTGCTCAGGGTGACGTTAACGTGTGCCAAAAAATCCGCGGCACTGCTGGGAAGGAAACCGACGGAGCCTCCGACCGCTTCTGCCGTCCTTTCGTCCCAGCGATGGCAGACGTGGCCGTGGAAGTCCCGGCACGGTTCCACCGAGGAGTCGATCAGCCTGCCCATGTCGTACTCGGCGCGTCTGCAGGAGAGGCTGGTGCAGTTGCTCACTCTGGTCGTTCCGTGCGCCAGTGTGCCGGTGAATAACAATATTCCAGCGACGACGATCGCGACCGTTATCGCCACGATGGTCACAAAGACGACGGGCGTCTTCATGGAGACGAGGGACGAGGGGAACGGCGACATCTCCCGCACGACAGTGGTGCCAACTGCCAACCAGAAGCAAACCAGTGGGAAGAAATATTAAATACAGGGCCGCAAACGGTGCGCTGTTGCAACGCTTAACGTATACGCTATAAAAGCAAGTTTAGGCACGTGGGCGCAGTGCTTCCGCGCTGCAAACACTTGGAATGTTTGTAAGTTTTGTACTTTCTGAGTGCTGTACGTCACCACACGGCAGGTGCTGGGTTGTTAACAAGCGCTTTTTTTTTTCACCTTTTACGCGCTGCCACGGCGTTTTTCTCACAAGCGTGTGGCGACCCCGTGCAAAGAATTGGGGTGTCAATAAATACGCTTCATAACTTCCGTGCTGCCGGACTAACAACGTTGTATACATCCTTGCTGTTGTGTGTAGTCACACGTTAAACACTTGGATGTCAGTATTTCTGACCCCTGTGGTCCGGACGGCACACTAAGACCACTGGCCTACTATTGTAAGTCCTTTTTTTTTGCGCGCTGCAACACTGGAAACTAAGCTAATAACAACTGTAATTTCTAATCAAGTGCTGCCTTTATTAGTACTGTGTCAAATGCGTTATATTTATATGCCTATTTTGCTTTTCTCGCAATGAGACAGGCGCTGGACAGACTGAAATACAGCTATAATAATTTTTTCGGAGCTCCACGAGACACAAATTCTTGAAATCCTCTAACTTACTTACTTTAGTGAATAATTAACTTACTGCGACTTGAAGCCACTCAGAAAGCGTTCCTAACGAGACTCGAATTGAAGGCGCAGAGAGTCGTATTACTGTCGACTTCAACCACATTACTAGAATGCTTGGCTTGGCATGGCATACCCCCTCCCCCCCCCCCCAAAAAAAAAAGAAAGAAACAAAGCATGGCTAAGATGTGCTGTGACGTGATGTCACAAGAGGTGACGTGATGTGACGAAAAAAATGAGCCGTGATGCGTGCTGAGACTAAGGAGCAAAGTATTCACAATCCACTGGATTCCGAGGAATTCTCGATAGAAGAGATTCACAATCCGTTGTGGCGGATTGTGAATCCCTCGGGTTTCTGTATTCGTACACTGCCCTTGTGCGGGTGCCACCATCTTTCCATGCCTCCTTTTCCTTTTTTTTTTCCTTATTTCATTTTTTGTTTTTGTTTTTTGTTTTTGTTGACGGTGACATTTTATCGACGTCGCTATACCCTTTGAAAGGAGAACATCGGCGCACTCAACACATTATGCGCAGGGCCGACACGCCGCAGCACTTACATCGAACGAAGGACTTATTCGCACGAGCTCCCTCGCTGGAATCATGGAGCCCCGGGTCGCACGTCGGCTGAGCCTCGGATTGCTGAAAGCGCTGCGGGGAAAAAAATAAGATCACTACCGACGACAATAAAAAGAAGTTCGCGCGCACTTTCTGCGTGGCTGTAATTTGGAAACGCTTTGTCGCGCGCACGCAAATTGATGGAACTTCGTTGCTGACACGGCAGTCTGTTGTGAAAAACACAACAAATTTAGTACATTCACCAAAAGCAACAATGTGCGACAGCGATAAATAGCTTAATTCCTCAACTTGACTTCGCAACTCGAGAAGCGCCGCTGAAATACGCTGCTCTCCTGTTATTCCGTCTTCCTCTTGGTATTCAAGTGTTTCGCTGCGGTCTTTTTTATTTCTTTTTTGTGCTTTGCACATATAACAGCCTGGGCCAACATAAAGCTCTCTTGAAATAGCGCCAATCCGGTAGATTTCTCAGTATGTTGCAAAGAAAATGATCGCAGCTTGTAGACGCGGCAATGTTAACTTTACTTTTGTTTGTTTTTCGCGTGATTGTCCTCGTCACGCTGCTACACTTGGAATTAAATCAAGTAAGAACAGGTTACCCCAGAAGCTGCACCAATTGCATTTGATCGGAATTCCTTCAGTCATTGACGGTGAAAATAAAGGTCAAGCGTCTCTATCTTGAACTTCGAGCGTTAAGCGCCGCGCCCACGATGTAAGTCTAACTTCACAAGTTACAGTGTTTTTTTTTTTTTTTCTTGAAGCGAACCTGATAAAAATACTTAATACTAAGAAAAGGAAGATGGTACAAGCGCTGTCCTCGTTTCCTTCGTATTATGTTTCTTGCGCCGTCCGCTTCAAGAATGGAACGCCAACTTGCTCAGCTAATCATCCTTCAGTTCCTTTTTTTTTCTGTTTCGCGGATTCGGACTGTTTTCGCGCAAGGAAAGTCTACAAGTGTCGCCAGATTGAGTCATAGCTTAGTTACGAAATCAATTATGATTCCTTTCTCCAGATAAATACTTCACTATAACCCTCCAAGCAGACGCCATTGAGAATCTGCGGCCGTCACTGGAAACGTCAAGGTGGCTCCGCCCGGTAAGTTTGTTCTCGCTTCTTCTCTTTCCTCGAAATCGATGGTTCGACAATACTTCGTCTGCTCGGGAGGCGGCATAAGTGAGCCTTTTCATTTTAAACCTTTTTTTCATTTTTGGTCGGCATTTCTCTGTTTTACGTTTCACTTCTCCTTCCTCCCCCCCCCCCCCCCTTTTTTTTTCCCTGTCTTACAACAGTGGTGCTTACCGTAAGAATAGCGTTTTTGGGTCCATCAAATGTGTATTTATCATTCATCATCATCATCATCAGTCTGGCTGCGCCCACTGCAGGGCAAAGGCCTCTTCCATACTTCTCCAACTACCCCGGTCATGTGCTATTTGTGGCCATGTTGTCCCTGCAAACTTCTTAATCTCATCCGTCCACCTAACTTTCTGCCGCCCCCTGCTACGCTTCCCTTCTCTTGGAATCCAGTTCGTAACTCTTAATGACCATCGATTATCTTCCCTCCTCATTACATGCCCATTACATACAGGGGGCATGTAGTGCATTACATGCATTACATGCCCCCCTCATTACATTACATTTTCTTCAAGATGCAGTTGTGCCGAACTTCGTCACAATTTTTCAGTGCCCGTATGCGGGTGCGCTCTCACCGGCGAGCCGACGGATTATCGGTGACCGTGCGGCACCAAAGCCACTGACCTCCGGCTTTTCTTCTTCGCGTCTGGCTGCCACGTCGTCCCACAGCTGGTGCCCGAGGCCGGGGTGAGGCGGCGTGTTACCCGAGCCCGGCGTGAAGGGCGGGGAAGCGCACGAGTCCTCCGTGGTCGCTGGCTGCCTCGATCTGTACGACAGCGCCGATTCCCGGATGCCGCCGGCGGCCGCCTTGGACGTCGGGTGTTCCGCGTCGTTGCCTCCAGCGTCGGCGACGATGGAGAGCTTCGTCTGGCCCACGGTAGTGGTTTGCACTGAGTGCGACAAATAAAATAATATAAAGCATTTGTTGAGTACTGGCAAAGCGATAGCGTCACAGCCGTGGGGTTATTGGTTCGAGCAAAACTATGGACGAAACCTCTTTTTTTTTTAATCTCCTTTTAAAGGGACGCAGCTTCGATATCCGATAACTAGCCAGAGTCATGAAAGCGGGTGCGAGTACGCAAAAAAGAAGATTTCGCTGCATTCAGAATGAATTCACAAAACATAGTTCCACACAGTTTCATTGGCTGACTGTGGAGGTGATTAATCTGACAAAGGTCCTATAGTCTATACGATACGTTTACACACAGCGTAGAAGCCAGATAGCCAGATTTATAAAATTGGGCAGCAGTACGGGAAGAAATGTTGTCGCAATTATGTGTGGATCTCGTCTGCCCCCCACCGGCCACGGTTAACCAATTGCACCCGAGTTAGGTTACGGCATTCCTTCGCACCAGTAGAGTTATGGCTACAAGAGGACCACGCCGCTGCTCTCGCTAATTTCTAATTTTCCCCCTCCCCACTGTACGCGTCTGCTGGAGTACGGGTATTACGCGTTTCTTTAGGTAATTGCAAACAAACTTCTATTTCTACTGCTATTTTCTTTGTCAGATTAATCACTTCTATTTTTAAGAGATAGATTTCTTTACCTACTCCGCGCATTTTGCATAGTTGTACGGACGGCGTTCTTGCATGCACGATAAACATTAGAGGGCGAAAGTTGGAGAGGGTAACAGGAGTAAGGAGGATGAGGGTATAAAAGGGAAGAAAGAGCACGTGTGGGAGGGGGACAGAGAGGCGCCTGATTATTTGGCGTCGCTTGGCGCAGGCGACAGCAGCAAGTGCGCGGAGTGGGTTTACCGAGGTCACGGGAGGTCTACGTCTCATCGGCGTGCGCGCGGGTGCAAGCAGCGGGATGTTACGAACTTGGTAATGTGATATCTGATTTCGCGGTATTGTCACTGCTATCCTGCTATCGGTACGGCGCAAGGCACGACTACGGATGGAAAACACAGAAATTCAATTTTACGATTAACGAGCTAGTCGTATCAAATCAGCGTATGGACATAAATGAAATAAAATCTCGAATAGCATGTAATAAACATAATATACACGTTAAGAAAGCACATCTTAAAAGGATTGTTACAAATACTATCTCTTTCTTTCAACAGCGCGTGAGTGGAATTGTGTTTTAACATACAGTGCAAACGCAAGCACTTGCGAACAGTTTCAGCTCTTTCGTCTGAATGTTTGCAACTGGTGGATAAATCGGCTGTTTTTTTTTCTTGTTAGTTATTGTTCTTGTTGCCTATGTATTGTATGTTCAGTGTTCATTATTTTCCCACTCCTGTCCTGGTCCCGATTTGGACCGACTGTATAGCAAATATCTTTTTTTCTTTAATTCTTGACTGTTGCCGCCAATGAAAGAGTCTTGCCTAATCAAATTGCGCCGTAAGGTTTGCCGCGAATCTTGTGATGACATCAATGTAGACAGCAGATTAAGCCACATAAGAAAGATATCGCTGACTTTGATAGTCATACGATAAAGTTTATGCCACATGCGACGTATCAGTGATGCAGCAGGCGTATGGATCTTCTAACAAAATGTTCGAGTTCTACGCATCAAAGTGAACGAGCTTTTTTTTTTTTCGAATATAGTTTGTTCTGCTCCTTCTCTAATAGTTTTAAGCGAAACCTGACTTTTACGTGAAATAGCATCGACTTTGTATTTTGCTCCGTATTATAACGTATTTCATATTCATCGACATCATTCCTCCTTGAAGCGGTAAAGTAGTGGTGTCCTTATCGCTGTTAATAGCGCGATAGAAAGTGCCCGTCGCTTGGATCTTGAGTGTAATCATGAGGCTGTTTGGATAAACATGTGCGGTACAGGTGGTGAAAGGTTGTTGCCTGGTGCATTCTGCGTAGCACTTGACGTAACTCCTGCTGCATTTGGCCTTATCCTGGAATAAATTGAAACCGCTATAATTTCGCATAATACCCACATAGTGTTAATTATTGGAGACGTTAAAGTACCTGGAATTTCACAGAGCAATATTACTGTTTTCCAGAATATTTTTTTTTTTACATTTCTTGCAAGATGCCGCTCCTTGCTTGACTTTATCTCTTTTAATTCCGTGCAGCAACTAACTTCATTGGCAATGGCTGTGGCAAAGTTCCATATCTTTGCCTTAAGAATCTCAATACTGATTCCGTGATGAGTAGCAACGTTAATTTGGTTGCGCCAGACAAGTTCCACCCTCTTTTAATTGTTTCTTTCGCTCTAGAAGCACAGAAACGCAGCATCCGTTCCGATAGCGTGAAGTGCAGCTTCAACATTTTCCTTGGCGACTACGTTTGCTTCTACTATTTTCTTGAAAACGCTGACTAGTCCTTCGCATGTGGAACAGCTCATGTTGATGAACAAGTTCAGAGTGGCGAAAATGTATGGCTTGTTGATGAAAATGGCGATGTTGTCTCGAAAACTGCTGATGCCTTTGCAGAACCTTGCTGATGCCATTGCACAAATTGAGTGCTAGAAGTGTAGTTGCTAACTACCAGGCTATATCTATCTTCTGCATTGGGTCGAAAGTGTTTGCATCTATATTGCATTGCCTGCTTTCTGTTAGTGCTAAGGACATTTTAATAAATTAACAGCGTGGCTTTGTATCAGAACGCTCCATAACAACGTACTTGGTCACATTTATGACCCATGCTTCAAGTGTGGTACATAATAGGGGCCAATTAGACTGCCTTTACTTTGACTTAAGTAAGCATTTGATGTAGCTAGCCATGAGCTTCTCATTACAAAGCTCACGCGAATGGGCATACCTTCTTCCATGACTGTCCTGGTATCTAATTACCTAAGCAATAGATCGACCTTCGTTGACATTGATGGACAGAGTTCTATAAACTATGAGGTCACCAGCGGAGCTCCTTAAGGATCCGTACTCGGCCATCTTCTCTTCCTACTGTTCATAAATGACATCTCGTTAGCAATTCAACGTTCTTCATTCCTTCTATGTGCCGACGACTTATAGCTATTTAAGACTGTCAGCAGTGTTCTAGACTGCGCTGACCTTCAGGAAGACATCTTTTTCACAGTCAAATTGGTGCAGAGATGATAAGCTACTCTTAAATGCTCCGAAAACTATGTCATTAGGTTATGCCCAAAAAACACACCATGTGCAATTTACATACACCGTTCGGTATGCTCCACTGTGCAGGGTCGATGAAATAAAATATATTGGTGTGTACTTCGACAAAATGCTAATCTTCTCTTTACATGCTAAATACGCGAAAAAACATGTCCTTCACGCTCTTGGTATTGTTTGTCGTATATCCCATGACTCCCACTCCCTTGCTGCCTTTCTGAAAGTGTATTTACTGTGTCCCTTCCAGTAATAGAGTATGCCTCTGTAATTTGGAGTGTGACGTGCAAATCTAATTCTGATGTCATTGAGCGCATCCAAAATAACTTGATATCTATTTTCAAACACAACTTTTACCATTCTGGTGACCGTAGTCCAGCCCTCTCAAATATACCTCAACTCACACCTTTAAAATCAAGATGTACTAAATCAGGCCTTCTGTTGCTGGTCCACGGCATTATACATTGTCCAAGGTTTCTTGGTCACGTGCAATTTGCCATGCTGCAAAAGTATACCAGGCAGCATTGGAGACTTGTTACATTAGAGACGGTCCTATGATTCGACTCCAAAAACAAGTAATAAGTATTCTGTCTGTATTGGCATATTTCAGAGTTCATTCCCTGTGTTTTGTATATGTGTAGATAATCATGTTGTATGATTTGCTTCCTTTTATGTCAGCGACCTCGTTTTCTGTTTTCCTATTTGTTTCTCTAGCTCACATTGTTTTGTCTACCACATTTGTCTTCTCGGTACACTTCGTCTTGCGTATTGCTTTTTTAAGTGCACCACTACGAAGGCTCCGTACCTGTTCCTGGACACAATGCTAAAAAATTGATTGATTGATTGATTGATTGATTGATTGATTGATTGATTGATTGATTGATTGATTGATTGATTGATTGATTGACTGACTGACTGATTGATTGATTGATTGATTGATTGATTGATTGATTGATTGATTGATTGATTGATTGATTGATTGATTGATTGATTGATTGATTGATTGATTGATTGATTGATTGATTGATTGATTGATTGATTGATTGTAATGGCTTGGCTATAACCCATCTAGCCTCATGGCGGCCTACCAACAACGTTCAGCAGAAACGGTAATGCGCGTACTCTAACGACCTTTCGGCGACAGAGCTTTCCTGACATGGCCGAGTTTAAAGCTGCTCTGACGAGCTAGTCGTGGCTTCTGGCATATACCCACCATTTGTGCTCATTATGACACACAACGCCTCCCGCGAGTTGTCACACAATGACATTGCATCAGACGTGCCATCTAAAGAAATGGTATCGTCAGTCACGATGGCGACACAACTCCGCACTCAAATACCACGAGGCGGCAACATTTCTGTAACTCAGAAACAGAAACACAGAGAAACTGGTCCGTGGGGAACCACGCTAGAGAAGTGACTTTGATGAGCGTCGTCTCCCTTGTGTGTGTATGTTTGCTAATGTAGTTATTTCTTTGTTTGTTTCTTCCTTCAGTTAAGGCTTACCTTGAGGCTAGGTAGAACAGCATTGGTGTGAAACAACGCTACATAGTTTTAGGAGACAGTGCAATGGGAGAATGTTGTCCTGTCTTCATTCATGTTCGTTTGCTCGCCGTCCTGTGTTCTAAATGTATGCAGCGATGCATCGTACCAATTTCAGTTCCTTCCTTCTTTCCTTCCTTCCTTCCTTCCTTCCTTCCTTCCTTCTTTTCCTTTCTTTCTTTCTTTTTTTTGTTTTTATCTATTTATTTCATCTTCACGGCACAGTAAACCAGCGTTACGCAAGCGAAATGCAAACCCAAATAGAGCGTGTATTTCCAAGACTTACACGTATTAACACGTGGTCTTTTGGACGCACATGGCCAGGCCACAAGTATAACTGGACCCAAAATAAGATTTTGTTGTTGAAAGTAGGCGCTCTGAACCTGTCGTTCCTACAGTCCATGTCTTTGTGTTGCGCTACACTCGATTCCCCCCCCCCCCCCCCAGTTCAACGTCTTACGTAACTTTCACCTGCAACTGGCTGTGGCAGCGGCGACCATCTCATTATCCCGCCGATCGCTATCACGACTGACGAACACCAGGATACTGTCCTATAATGAAACAATCTTACGTAAGCGAAGTTTTGAGAACGTAAGCGGAGATGCCTGGAGTCTGCCTGTCTCGAAAGAGTGACCGAGATTGCGCGAGGCGTCATGCGGTGACCTCAGTGATCTGAGTAAAACTGCCTTTCCACGTTCTCCAAGACCATACCGAAAAAAAAAGGATGGTAGATGTAAGGCCAAACAGCAGACTCCTGTTTTTTTTGTCTTTTTATTTAGAGCCCAGCAAAAAGCCCTGGGGGCTTTTTTTTTAAGGGCTGGGGGAGGCGAGTGGAAGAAGCGGGGGGGAGGCGAGGGGGGGGGGGGTGAGGGGCGATCTAACAAGTCACCCTTCTCGTTGATCGAGGACAGTGGGTAATGTTCAAAGTACGTGAAATTCAAGCATGCGTGGCGTCTACAAATATAATATGTTTGGTCGTTATAAATGTCACCATCCAGGCTGTGAGTCACAGTTCAAGATGCTTGGCCGCCTACCGCAAAGGCGCGAAAGGGGAAGGCGAAAACGCTTGCGTACCGAGAACTGGGTACAGGTTAAAGAATACCAGTTTGTCCAATTTAATGCTGGGTCTCCAAATACGGCACGGCTAAATCAGATCTTGGTTTCGGCACAAAAGAAAAGCACTAACTATATTAATTTTTATCATTTGCCCTTTAACCTGAATTATCTCATTCAAGGAGTTGAAACTTAGGGCGGGATAAAGTCAGGGTCACTTTCTCTCGTTTCTATTCCTTTCTTGGGGAAGCGTTAGCTCGGGGCAAACTGTAATACCGCCTAGTAAAAATACACGCAAAACGCGGAAATTCTTTTGTGAGGCAATCCTTCGAAGAAATTGAACGAAATTTGTTGCATTTGAGAAAGAAAGTTAAGTGGTAGTAATTGCAGGAAACAGAATTTTGATTGAGGACCTGGAATATTCAAAAACGATTGCCTCAAATTTGGTAAGTTAAAGAAAGTGAAGCACGAAGTTTGCAAATCAGTAACTCTGCACCAAAATCAGATATCGCAGTTTTCTGTAAACTGCATCCGTTAGAGCACCTGAATTGGACAAATTTGATATAGGAATTTACAGCTTACGTTAATTTGTTACGACGTTTAAAATGCTTTTGCAAAAGTTCTACTCGCGTATGAGTGGTACACTTCACAGCGAAGCATAATGCATATATTTCGTACGCTTTAGATGTATTATCGGTGCAATTTAAAGAACTGCGCATTCATTTTTCAATGGCGAGCTACAAAGTTGTTTATTGAAATTTTGCAGTTATCGACACTATTAAAATATCCACGGCTTCAAAATTCTGCTCGCTACAGTTACTAGATATTACCTATTTTTCTTCTTCTTTTTCATGTCGCAAACCTCATCAGATTGGGTGCAGTTGTTGCCTAGAAAAATTATTTCTCTGTTCCCATGTATTTAGATAGGAGCCCCTGAGATACAACTTCCAGTCGATACCGGTGACAACGTGGGCAGAGAACCGCTCGGGCCACTGACAAAGCGAGCGAAAGAATAGCATTGCAATACGATCGCTACAATACATCCCGGCATCGGGTCCGTATTATGTGAGAATTCAGTTTCAGCTTGAGCTTATTATTCATTCGATAACAATGATTAATGAACAGATAGTGTTAAGACGAGTGTGCCAAAGTCAGCGACTGCAAAGGAACTCTCCTACCATTGCAGTCGTTGAATTTGATTCGTTGACCTTGCCTTCGATTCGATTCATATTGTAACTCGTCCGAACGATCTGCCAATAGTGGCAGTAACGAATTCCTGGCGTCATACAACCAGTGACGGAGAGCAAGAATGAGAAATGAAAAGAATGCTTACATAATATGGCTTCTGGTGTAATTAGCATACAACATATACTTCCTTTGAGAACAGGTGTAATGCAACGATTCTACTCCAATGTTATTCCTTTTCGCTCATTGCCAGTGGCCCGAGCGGTGCTCCACCCGTGTTATCTCCGGATCGGTTGGCCGTAAACAGAGGGTGATAAGAAAAAGAGAACTGATCTAAGAGAATCCTTACGTTATAACCACCTAAGCTTTTTTTTTTTTTCGCATCTATAAGTAATTTTTGCTTGTCTGTGGAAGATGGAAGAATTCTACTCCTTGAGCTAAGCTACACGAAGAGGTATTTATTTGCGCGAGAAATTGAAATGCACAACTGAATTAACAGAATTTCACCAATAACTTATAAACTATTTAGTTTAAAACACATATTCTATTTACGGATTGGATATGGTGAGTTCGGAGGCTGGCACCGTTTCCGAGATATTAGTTCCCAAATTGTGTGACGAGGTGCCTTTGTGTTCCATTTAAATTTGTCCTGCACTGTTTAAGAACGCGTTTTGTTTTAAACTAAAAAAAAAAGATAATTGAAACAACAGTAAATTTTGCAGCAATTATGACGGCTGCAAAATCTGAAATCCGGCACTATAGTTTTGAAATTCTTTTCAAGTGGACCTGTCTTGGAAGTTCACCAGCTTCGACTCATCTCAACATGTGCCATGAAGTGATTAGCCTACGTATTAAATAACTAATTTTGATACTTAGCTAAATATTTTACTGACATTCTTCATGCGAATAATGTCAGCCTCCTCGGATATAGTCTGTCTTAAGCTATCATGTCTGTTACTGGCGATTATTTTAATAATGAATACAAAACACCCGATATATTGACAGCGCTGAATTTTCGAGACACTGCGTTTATACAGAGAACAATGCAAAGAGAAGGCGGGTATCGCCTGCAACAGTTGGCACTGCAACAAAAATTAGACAAATCCAGCGCGTTTGCTGGAGTGTATAGGTGAAGCGAAGCTTTTCTGAAGAGGTTCTCTAGTGCATTGGTGCTACGCCACATGACACGCGTACCCATATATATATATATATATATATATATATATATATATATATATATATATATATATATATATATATATATATATATATATATATATATATATATATATATATATATATATATATATATATATACTGTGTCTAATGGTTCGCGCATCGGACTATTGTGCTTGGAGACCGTGGTTAGTATCCAGTAGCCACGGTCAGCAAAGTCAGGGAGCATTCGCCAAGAGGAGTCGCAGTGCGGCGATGCACTCTAGACTGTTGGCAGTTGAAGCACGCGCGTGACCAGCGACGAAAGCCTAAGTCGATAGTGGGCTTCAATGACAACGCTATACTTACATTGTTCGCCCAGAGGCGAACCTGCAACGTGAGCGCCAACCGGATCGTGGGCGACGCTCGAGGCGTTGCTACGAACGGGGTGGTGGCGGGGTTTCAACTTGGAGAGCTTGGAGAGACGCTTCTTCTTCATTCGCGTCGACGACGCTCGCCGCCTCAAAGTCTCGTTGTCGGTAGACCGGCTGCTCTCGCCCCGGGTACTCCACGGGGCCTCCAATTGCTCCAGTCCACCCTCCTTCGCGAGCGCCGTGGCTGTCTTCCCGCGCGCCTTGGTAGTGTCTTCCATGTCAGCCGGACGTACCAGCGACCTACGGCTCGAGAAGAAACTGTCGATGCCTTGTACGTTCTCTCGTAAAGGGCCGTCTCAGTATGCGCTGCCTCCTGACCCGTGCGGTTTGCACTTCTCGTTCTTGTTCTCAAGCAGTGGCACTTACCCACTACGGAAGATTGGCCCAGAAGCTGGCCGTTTTAAAACGAGAGGTTTTGCTCCGCAGAGAGAGAGACCAAGAGAATTCAACTTTATCGTCAGGACAGCTTAGTGTTCGAGCCATCGTTGCGTGTAGTACATTGGATGTTGCTCTGAAGTAGGGAGGTTTCCGGAATGTACTGGATGTGGCCGCACGAGGAGTCGCTAGGGCATGGGGCAGAGGTGTTCGGGAGGTGTGGTGCAGCTCACTCAAGAGTGAAGAAGGGAAGGGGGCAGAAGAAAAAGGAGAGAAAAAATGCGGTAATAATTTAAGGCTAGTTGCTGGGCACAAACGTGCCAAGCTGCTACCGTTAGACGTCGCTCGCTGCCTTCGGAGTACCCCGGAGACCACCGTTTCCCACGCTCTACACAAGGGTGACGCCGGCTGTACATGTCCAGCAGGTGTGGAAGACATACGGGGAGCCCCGCACACCCGGAAGGACAGATGACCCCGACGGTGCTCTATAACGTGTGCAACAGCATCGTTGGCCAGTGTGAGTACGAGGGTGAGAGTGGAAGTGGGTGCGGCTGTCACACCATCTGTCCACGCACAGTTAGGATACACTGACTCCTCTTCCAGCTACTCGTCTTGCACCGCGCCAGACCGCGAGAAGGAACTCCTGCACCACCTTCTGTAGACGTTCCTCAAAGTGCAAATCTTGCTGGCCCCGTGATGGATCTTCATCCCAACGGGCCGCCAGAATCACTGAACTGGGCTCACATTACATTTTCGCTCTTCATTGAACAGACACGGATCCAAGCTACGGAGACGGGTGTCGGTGAAATCCGTCGAGTTTCATTGTACCAGTATAAGCTCAAGTGTTAGTGGGCAAAGCCTCGCAACTGCGTCGGTTTCCAGCAGTGGTAGTGCTATACGATGGATACCATCCTGGGCAGACTGGGTGGCCTCATCCGCACTGTCATTATCATAGACGCCGCAATGACCCGGTATTTACAGATGGGCTATGTTACGTCCTTTGTCGATTCCGCGTGGGGGAAGTGGTCTTATGTAAGAGACTAATTGTTCGCTATGGGTACATGATGAAATGGCGACATGTGATGTCAATTAATGAGAATAGCACTGATGGCATTTTCAGACCAGTTTTCTGTTCGGCTATCTAGCTACCTAGCTATTTAGCTGTCTCGCTATGCAATTTACTATCAACTTAAGTCGCCGGGTATGTGCCACTGGATATGTGCCACTCTTCGATGTGTCTGCCCCTCTGAATACGATGAAGTGAAGGCACTGTATTCCGCTTCCACATAATTTTAGTAAAGACGTGTTTCTCTCTTTCTTTGATGCCATAAGGTCACTCGATATGTACTATCAGCATCAAATGAAACGTGAGCAGCGGAGCGCGTGGCCCAAGCATTAGTGAAGGTATACATGCAGTGCGCTCTGTCCAGTCATCACCGTTGACAGCAGGCACGCACATCCGGTTTCGCCGCACCGCGCGATCCCCATATATAGTGAGATATCCTCGCTTCCGTTCTGCTTCTTACATCTGAAAGGGAAAAAGTAAAAATAAAAGGGAACAGCCACTAAAAATTGCGGTTTATGCGGCGAGTATTGTCGCATGGTCACTCGCCGAAACCACAAGTGCTATGCGCGTGGTGCAGTTTGCACCGTCATCATCACAGATTCGCTCACGTGGTTTGTTCGCTTGTGCGCCACATTCATTCAATCGGCAAACTTGCGCAGCGCGGTATATCGGTGTCAGCCGCGACGTTGGCCGGGGTGGGCATGCCGTGCGCGTCTGGCCGCTTGTTTGACCGCCAAGCTAGCGCCGTGCGGGGCCAAGTCGGATGTGCGCGCCTGTCATGGGTGATGACAGGATGGCGCGTACTATGTACGTATACATTCAATTATGCTTGTGCCACGCGCTTTGCTGTCCGCGTTTCATTTGACGCTGATAGTTCTCGCCGCAATCATCGTGCTTGAGTTTTGCCGGGGACAAGTTCGCGCAATAAAGGCTTAACGTTTCTAAGTCGAGCCTTTTACAGTGTGTGATTATTTGCCGTCACGACAACGCGACAGTATATACATAGGCTGCCATTTGGTAAATTTGGCACTCATAAAAGTTTTTTTTTATTTTTTATGCAATACTGCGGACAAAGAGTCCAAGTAGGGTGAGCAAAATGCCAAAAATTATATACACAGAAGAACAAGAAGTGTGTAAAACGTCTTTCAGACAAACAGTTTGGTCATAAGGTAGACGATTAAGAAAAATTTGGACTTGATTAGAATACAACAATAATTTATACATGAAATAACAAGATTGTTTACACAAATGATATACAGCGCACGGGGGGTATGCTTCAGTTCGTTTATTCTATTGACTCATACACACCCAACAAAAGAAACACGTGTGTTAAAGTAACATTTTCTTTTTTCAAGATTAGTATGTCGGATTAGTATGTATTAGTATGTTCCGTTCGTTGAGTGTTCTTGAGCAAAATAAAGGAAAACTTGGATAAACTTAGAGAAATAATGACGTGTTGAGAAAGAAAATCGTGACTCACTTCCTATGTTTCAGCAGATATACCGGGTGTGTTTCTTTAGACTACGCAAATTTCTTATAAAGAGGTTAAGAGCATAGCGAACGTAGCGTTCGTGCAGAGGAAATCCTAGGCGAGGCGGAAGTACTCTGCCACAAATAATGTGTTTCAAAAGACAACTAACAGATTAGCAGACGCTTGTTAATTAACTTTTTATTAGAAGCTTGGAGTCAGTTGCTTATATGTTAAATTAGGAGGCAGTCACGTTTTAAAGCATCCCACCATTTTTTTTTTTAATCTTAGAAATCGCATATATATATAATCCGAGATATTCATCATCGAGTTACAAAGCTGAATCCAGGCAATATCGAACCCGAGCGCGAAGGGAGAGTAGAAAAGACAGCCCCACTATTACGTCAGACGGAAATGCGCCGTGTCGAAGTGCACAACTGTCGCCAGTGTTCTAATAAAAAATGTTAACGAATTTTGGTTCATTATTCTTCGGAAACTTATATGCTGTTCCCGGCAAGGTATGTCCGCCTCGTTCAGAAACCCCTTTGCAGACATGACACGCTCGCTACGCTCATAGCTTTTTTTTTCTTTTTTTTTTACAATCTTTATATAGTCTAAAAATATATCATGTATATTGATGTTGGCGTTCAGTCCTCAAATCGTCGCGTCAACGTATGTGGGGGTGGAGGTTGACGAGAAAGCGTTTTTGCCGATAATGAAGCAAATAGTCTTTTTCTTTCTGCTTTTTCTTCTTCTCTTCTTTCTTCTTTTTTTTTCAGTAAAGGAAAGCATGTAAGTGCCATCATTGCTTTCAAAGGCTGTCTTGTCCAGAAAACCATATTCCCTCGTAGCGTAGGAAACGGAGACGACAAAACGTCGCGATGCCAGGCTTGCTATACGGCAGCTGGAGCTTCGGCGGAAGTGAAACAAGCGTACTGCTTGCACGCTTGCGTAAGCAAACGGATACGACCACGCTCCATACTCAGCTTTCGCTACTCAGCCAACTGACGATTATAAATTGTTCAGTTGTGCGCCCAAGCATGCAAGCACTTACGGGATTCGCGCTGCCGTACGTACTTCTCTTCGACCCCCGCTAAAGTTAGCACAGCTATATTTTGGCCGATGCACCACCACGGCATGTTGTCCGAATGCGTGGCCGTGCCGATCCCCGAGTGTAGGCTTAACTGGGAGGGACGGCGCTTGTGAGGGTTTGCGGAGTATAACGGTAGTACTTAATCGCGTGATCTTGAGCAAGGTTCGAGATCACGTTGCTTTGAACTCCCTATGGGTGGTTTCTATTCACGTGATCTAGAACTCCGTACGTCGTCAAGTCGGTTAATGACATCCTTTTACTAGGTTCAAAACGATTGAACGTCGTGCATTTTACTCCAGCATGCCAGAGTAATTTTTTTTTCGTACAAGGGAGCTTTCAAAGTGCACGAGCGGCGAAAACTCCGATCTGGGCTAATTTTTGCTAACAGTGTAGCAGTGATCGTGAGAACTCCTAGGACGGTGTTCTAACTACGGACACGCGTGTGTGTCATGTTATTCGGGTGTGTCGTTTTAAGGCCGTGAGTGATGGCGCCGGCTAACACTCCCAGGTTTAGTTCTAATAGATAAACATAAATACCCTGGAAGTTGGATGGGAAAAACGGCGACGCGGTAACTCAACTGTTTAAGACCATCGCACGCGTAATGCGAAGACGCGTGGTTTCGTATCCTACCCTGCGGCTAGTTGTTTTTTCATCCACTTTCATTTTTTATTTATTTATCGCTTCTTTAATTCAGTTAGGAACTGCAGATAATTTCTCTTATGCTTTCCTTGGTATCACTGTTGGCTTCTTATGATATGACTAATAAAACCGGGCCCCTCGGTTTCCTTTCTTCTCTTTCATATATAGTGCAACAGACGGTGGTATGCTCCAGGCCACTGCCAGTTGTACTTGGCTCCTCGAAGAGGCAGGACATGTGTCGAGTGAGCTTCTGAATGAACACATTGCAATGGGGTGAACGCTGTCTAAACCATGGATCCGGAACCTCAAAGACATGCGACGTAGTGCTAACGCACTTCTTCTCTCGCATTTACCACTAAATCGCCACTGCATTTTTATTTCTTTTTCATTCGACACCCCCTCCATCGCTTTACCTCGGGCTATATCCATGAATGAAGCCACTACGCCGACTCACTAGCTCGAGCTTATTTCTGTGCTTATTCTAGCTTGATTCTAAGCACTGATGTTCACGACTACAGAGTTGAACGTTTAGACCAGCTGTGATAAAGATTCCTGGCTGATTTTGGAACCTCCCGAATTGAGAGGTTAGTTGACTAAGCGCTTGACAATGCGTTCGAAGTGCTTTGCGCGCCATCTAACAATAACACGATAGCTAATCACCATCACTCATAATTACTACGATCTGCATAACGCATCTTTAATTAATGTAATTAACGCTAAGGCGACTGCCATATATTGAAACAACAAATAGTTCATACATAGGCGAACTCACTCAAACTGACTCAGACTCATTGTCATCCGTGAACGTGAGTCTGAGTGAATCTGATGCAAGTTTGGTGAGTCCGAGTGAGTCTGGCAGCGTCTGATTTCCATGAGTCTGAGTCCGAATATTTTGTGATGTAGCACGAGTAAGTTATCTTCACGATGCCCATCTACGGTGATAATTCGGACGGCACGATGTAGAACAACTTTGACTACACCAGCCAGATAAGATAGGTGTAGGTTCTGTACTACCGAGGCATTTCCAAATCTATTACTAAAGGTGATACGTAATTCAGTGCAACATAAGTAAGTTCCGTTCTAAAGGGGTGACGACGAGAACAATCTTGTTCTTAATTAAAGAAAATAATCACTGTCCGATGTCAGCCTCATAACATGGTCGCACACGTTCAGTTTCCTTATGGTGGTGGCGCCAAGAGAAGCCAGTGTTACTGAACATTTCCAAGCGGCTTTGGACGCGGGAAATCTGCACCCGCCGTGGTGACGTAGTGACTGGCGTTGTGCTGCAAAGCCCGAGGTCACGGGATCGAATCGCGGTCACGGTGGCTGCATTTTGATGGGGGCGAAATGCAGAAAACACCCGTGCACCGTGCTTTGGATGCACGTTAAAGAACTCCATCTGGTAAACATTAATCTGAAGACCCCCCCCCCCCCCCCTTATTGCGTGCCACATAACCAGATTGTGATTTTGCGCGTAAAACTCCAGAATTATTTTTTTAACAGGACATCTGTGCTTCACCATCTATTTATATTCGCAGCCATGTGTACAGTCTATGTTTACATTTAGCTAGGTCAAGGCACTCCCACTGAAACAGGCGCGGTGTGAGTATGCGCTTCCATAATAAGGGGCCTCCAAAAAGACCTCTAAAAGAGCGTCCAAAAACTATGCAAATTACAGTATGAACGTCGCGTAAATAAGAAAAACAGGTACAGTAAACGTAGCGATCAATGGAAAATTTTTTAGCCTTAATTATCTCGCTTCATTTGATAGGAATGGAGGGGCCATGAATGAAAAGCATTCATGCTTGGAAAATGGAATTACGAGCACTTGAAAGAACGGGGAGTGTAGCGGTCTTGTCGAACAAAAAAATAATTAACTCTTGCGTTCATTTTTCTTGGGTCTATTTTTTTTTTTTCCCGAAAGGGATGAAACCCTGATTCAGTGGACCATCGCCGTTTATCTGTCCCTTTTCTACAATCACCGTATCTGTTCAGTGAACCGAAAGCTGCTTTCGAAGGACTAGCTAGGCCTTTTAATGTGTTCATTAAAGCCCGCGTGCGCCAACACATACATGCCTCACATTTTCACGCACTTGCAACACAAGCGTTCATTCACGCGGTGCTCTTGGTGCGTTGCAACATATTTGCGCTATGCCATGTTTAAATTATGGGGTTTCACGTGCCAAAACCACTTTCTGATTATGAGGCACGCCGTATAGTAGAGGACTCCGGAAACTTCGACCCCATGGGGTTCTTTAACGCGCACCTACATCTAAGCACACGGGTGTTTTCGCATTTCACCGCCATCGAAACGCGGCCACCGTGGCCGGGATTCGATCCCGCGACCTCGTGCTCAGCAGCCCAACACCATAGCCACTGAGCAACCACGGCGGGTGCTATGCCGTGTTTATTAGCCACTGAAATTTCTTTCAGTCCCGGAAACTACTTTTCACGAGCCGCACTTTCTGAGTTTTTCGTTTCGCTTTTATTCCGATAGCAATTACATGGCCACTCCAGGCGCATTTCTGCCGTCGCCGTCGCTGTGAGGTTCCGTATGAGGGAAAGCGTGTGAGGGTGAGCCGGCGAACGCGGTTCAATCTCGCGTGCGCGAGCGAGGAACGCGGCCCGGGTGCGTGCCCTCTCCTGTGGCGCGCGAGGCAGGGGGGTGATGCGAGGGAGGAGGGGCGTTCCTCTCCGGTGTCTAATAGGGTGCCTCGATGTCCTCCTCGCCCGCCGCTCCGTACAGAGTGGACACAACCGCGGCGTCCACTACGGCGTTAGCCACGCGAATCGCGGACGCCGTAGTAGGCGCCTTTGGCGGAAGCCGTATAGAGACGCGTTGCCGGCGCTCGTGTGTCTAGAAAGCAGTCTGCGAGGTGGTTAAAGTGCGCGCCCGCGCGGGCCTCATCTTCAAAGCGATCTGCGATGTTTGCATAATGCGCGTTGTGCCGGTAGCTTCGTATGCGCTGTGCTTTCGACGTTTCGTACGCGTTGAAGCGACAGATGCGCGGAGGTCAATTGACTCGCGGCTGCTGCCGCGATTCCTAACTGCTGCGTTTTCATAGACGGTTTCCACTATCATCGAGCGATGTGTGCCCATGTTTACCTGTGCGCGCGTGACACCGGGCTGGTTTATTTAGTTAAAACACGTTGACGGGCTAGTTGGTTCGAATCCATGATAGAATGTGTAAGCGCGACTGAACAAGGACGTAGAAAGAAGCAGACACACCATGACAGCGCTGTCTCCGTATGTCTGTTCCTTTCTACGTACTCGTTGAGTCACGCGCACGCATTCTATCATTGTTAATTTAGTTAGTAAGCGAATGTTTACATGTTTATACGGTCGATGAAACTACTATCCTTACTTCTTACTAATCTTCGTACTATCTACTAATCTGCTATAATCGCAATCGGTGCTTCGCCTTCCCGGCGGAACTGCGATTTTTTTTTACATCACTTCAATGTACCGTTCTTTTGTAAGTGTGTCTGTGTGTGTGAGGGGGGGGGGGGGGGGGGCGTGCGAGCGTGTTTGCGTGTGTGTGTGGTAATTTAGGTATATCCTTCAAATGATTCTAATGGAAATGAAGCGAACTCCGTGTGATTTCAGCATAGTTCCCGCATGAATTGTATTTAAAGAAAGACTCACGGAAGCGAATAGAAAGCTTGACGCAGCATGCAGCCTGTAAAGGTGTGTGAGAGAGAGAGCATTTTACAGGCAGAAAGGTGAAGAGGTGTGCGTGGGTTAAGTGCATCTGGCCTACTTTTCCATGCTGGGGAAGAAATTTGGGAGAACAACAGATAGGATGTGAAGAGGAAGAAGTTTGCTTGTATGGTGAAGATGACGACGAGGGCTCCAGTTCCCAGCACACTGTTTCTGTGGAACGCGTACATGCACACTTCACAGCACACTCACCTTCACGGGCAGAGGTAGATGTTATAAATGCGAAAGCATTAAATGGCTCATGAGGCGCGAAATCCAGCGTTGTCGGCGTGATCACCCGATGGTACAAAAAGGCTACGAACCCTCTATCTTTGGCCGGAGTCGAACCCATTACCTTGCGCTGTGGCATAATGTCTAAGCATCGCGCGGTGGTCGCAATACTTTCGCATTCATCCACTTAGGTATAACCAAGTTCCCCTTGACTTCTTTTGCAGTATATCTACAGGAGACTGTCTATAGCTTGCATATTTTTTGCAGATGTTAGCGCTACGGGGGTATTTAAACCAGAGAGTATAGCAGCTGCAGGACGCCGATTATTTGTCGTAGCATGCCTTTGATGACCGATTCTGATGGGGATTTCTCGGTGCCTTGTCGAAGCTTGCGCTGATAGTATAAGGCCCGTGTCCGCGTTGGTAAGCGTGGCCATATATACATTCGATTCCGGGCTTGCGCTTCTGGTATGGAGCGGTGAACCGGAAAGGCCCATCGATGCCGATTCAACCACATGCTGCTGGACCAGCGGAACTGGAGCCAAGAAGCTCTCATTCGGACCTACAGTTTGTCCATGTCGACGACGCGATAGTCTCCTCCGGTGCTGTACTTTTGGTTCAGCATTTTAATGCGTTTGAATATTCTTCGGGTACTTCACGCACTTTCCAAGGGCTATCTATCTATCTATCTATCTATCTATCTATCTATCTATCTATCTATCTATCTATCTATCTATCTATCTGTCTGTCTGTCTGTCTGTCTGTCTGTCTGTCTGTCTGTCTGTCTGTCTGTCTGTCTGTCTGTCTGTCTGTCTGTCTGTCTGTCTGTCTGTTAATCAGACAGACAGCTGTACTGAGGTAACAGTACAGCTGCTCTAAACCAACCATCGGACGAACTTGGGTCATTGAGTATGTGCCAATGTGCAGATGCGTGTCGCTCTTCAACGAGCCGCTTTCACGCCGAATGGGTCACATTAGATGCGGGGCAGGGTAGGTAAAGCTATTCTAAAAAACTCTTTGACGTTGGCTTGGAGCACTGGGTATGTGCCTCTCGGTCTGTGCCGGTCTTCAATGAACGCCTTTGACGCCAACTTGATTAACTAGGCATGTGCCACAGGGAATGTGCCACTGGGAATGCGCCGCTCCACAATCACGAAAATAGATCCGCGAAATTTCTCAGATGCTGAGCGCAACTGAACCCACGTCACAAGAATTCCTCGTGAACAGCCATGCGACTAATGCGCAGGCTGCGCTATAAGTGCGCCGGGTGTGTGCCCCTTTGAATGAGCAGCTTTCACGCCAACGCTTTAGCGAGTTGCGTCATGATAGCACCGTGTACGTGCCGCTCTTCAATGAACCTCTCGCCAAAGTGAGTACTGAGTGAACGCTACTGATTGTGCGTCAAGCGAGAGAACAGTTCTCAGCGTTCGGAGGCACCGTCGCGCCATGCTTCTCGTCTCCGAGGCCACGCGCGCACTTCGCAGCAGTGCCACTGGATGGCGCACTGTGTCCAGAAAGAAGCGCGATGGAGGAGCCCGGTTGCCTCATGACGCGTTTCTCCGGCGTTCTCACGCACCGCCACCCGTGTATTTCGAAGACCACGCGCAGGCTTCGCCGCGGCGGCACTAGATGGCGTCGTGTTTTGTTAGGGAAGCACGAAAGGGGAGTCCCGCTGCAGTACATGCCTCGTACATCGCTCCTTTCGACGGTGGCATTACGTTGTGTCGCTATACTGATTCAATGCTAACGCATTACCATCGAGTCATCGTGAGATGGGTGCTGCCGAAATTTTCTTTTATCTCCTTTTTCTATTTGGGACAATTCTTGGCATTGGCTTCGTGTGGTCCGTCGCAATTCGAACACTTCATTTCTTGAGCACTTCATGTCATGGCTGCCTGCGCATCAGAGGCATACCGTCAGGCCTGTGCACACAACGCTGTCAGGGAGTAGTTTTGTGCATTAAGTGCGCACCGGGTTTCTCACGTAGCCCACCTTGACATGATCAGATAGCGTGTCTCCCTCTAAGAGAATCTTGGTGCTCGTCGAGCGGCCGAATCGATGGAAATCAATTACTTTCACTGTTAAAAACAGAAGCCTTTAGAACTCTTCGTCACCAGTGTCAATCCCGACATCGGAAATGACACCTGCCATAGGGCGACCACTGTGCACAATGAACGACCGGACTTCTATGTGTCCTAGTATGCGCACGGCTATCCCTGCACAGGAGATCTACGCAACCTCGTCGAAAAGGATCTTTCGCGGTTGAACAAGAAAATTTAGAGCCTTAAAGAAAAACCCTCGTTGCCACCTAAGCAGCGTTTTACTATACATTCTTTTAATGTCGCGAAAACAGACAGCACATAAAGAACACAACACACAAAAGCCGAGTCTGTTTTTGCGGCGTAAATAGAATGTGTAGTAAACCTCCCCAACTTGCATGGCGCAAGTAGTTATGAACCCAAGCAGCAGTAGCCAGTTAAACCACAACGGCGAGACACTGGCATGACAACAACGATGTCTGCGACAAATACGATGACGGTGACAGCGACGACGGCACAACGACAATCCCGTAGTTTGCACGACAGCTCACACGCAGCGCGCCCGTGATCGATTCCCTGGTGGTGATGACGATGACCTCAGAAACGGTGGCACATTACCCAACGATAGGTTGATTTCGATTTCTTAACAGATGGCACAAACTCACGAGTGAGATGGTCCACACGTCAAGAAATTAAATTGAATTAAAATTTTGATGCGAAAGCGTCAAATGGCCCATTGCGTGAAAAGGCCGGCGTCTGTCGTCTGTAGCAGCAAACAGGCACTTAAATTCTCATTGGCCGCGACGCCACGTCAAGAGCAGGCCTCGACGGAGCATAGCGGCCGAGAGGGAACACCAGTACGCTGGGCGCTGCGAGAGGGGAGAGGGCATCGCCACGCTGCCACGTCTACCTTGCTCTCGCTCTCAGAAGCCTGTGTTATGCCCGCGTTCCTTCTCCGCGCAAGCTCTCGCCTGCGCTCTAACTGCGCCTCCCTAAGGCCAAATCAAAACGCGCCATGCGTCTCAACCCGCTTACTTGCCCCCGAGGAGTTCACAATTTCGCAGATTGTTGTGTACAACTTGCGGAACAGTGTAGGAGAATTGAATTCCCTCGGTAGTCTGCAAACAGAGCCGAGAGAGCGCATGCGCCGCATTACAACGGGTTTAGTGTGAGAAGGAAAGTATAGGTTGCATTTATTCTTCTCTTGCAAATCTCCATCGCAAATCTACCTGCACCTGTGCTTTTTCAATGCTACGGTGCAACTTGAAGGTCCGCAAAAAATATTATCGTGCACCTTTTGCTCTATTTAAAGTGTATTAAATGCATAAAAGGGCACATGCTGCGAGCAGTGCGCTTTATGACTACATCGTTTTGCACTGTGCCTGCTAGTAAATTTAGCATATAATAAATCAAAAGTGATACGGTTTGTCAGCACGACTGAGATGGTTGCCCAGAATAGCTACGCATGACACTAATGTACCATGATCGTATTTCCTGCGTACCTTTCATACCTCAATGTTACTCCCATGCTCAAAAATGATATTGGAAGAGATCATGTATCCAGTATTATTGAAGACCCGACACACAGACAGTTAATCCCTGAGGAAAAAATTGAAGACCTCAGAGGAAATTTGGCAGGACTGGCCCCGTTTCTGGTTACCTCAAAAAATTCAAGATTTCGTCTGGAAGCGTAGATGGCAAGTGCTGCCGACAAGAGAACGCCTTCATAAATTTGGAATACTTCCAAACGCACTTTGTTCTAACTGTAGTGGAATCGAGACAACCCAACACGCCTTGTTCGAGTGTCTGCCTGCAAAAATAATTTGGAGACTTGTGAAACACACGTTAAATATAGATGGACATCAAAGACCGAGAAAAAGATGTGGATCATTTGATTACCTGATTATAATTTGCACTATGTTTTTAATTTGGAAGAGACGAAGCCTCGCAGAGGTCCGTAGACAGCCGGTAAAGGCGGCCTATCCTGCCAAGCAAAGAATTAGTCTTTTATTCTGGAAATCCCTTTCGGAGGATCTAGAGGCCAACGGTGAGGAGGCCTTTCTCGGGAGATGGCACACGAGATTCTTTTATTTACAAAACGGCACGTTTCATTACCTATTGTTCCTATTAAGGACACACACAATACAACGTGTTATAGTGCTACAGTGATCTGCAATTACCCTCCCTTTTGTATAATGTACCACTTAACCAGTGTATAAACTACTGCTTCGTTGTTATGTGATAACACAAGTTGTATGCCTAATTTTGTATAACTTATACATTTTCGTGCTGTTCTTAGACTAGTGAAGGTTCAAACAAGTCGGTAGTATGAAACCTTCATTATGTTCATTGCTAGAATTCACTTGCTTGTGTTCAAGGTATCAGGTACCATCTGTATGTTTTTTGTGTACACTTTACATTAGTGTGCAAACCACCATTTGTATAAGTTTTATGCACACTTTGTCGGTTTGTAATTATGTTCACCATCGAGAATTTGTTCAATAAAATTCCTTTTGTGTACGCCATTGTAGGTATTTAGCATTGAACTGTATTGTAACTGTGATATCAGCAATTTGTAATACTTACAGTCATGAGTGTCTGTCGTATAACATTTCTTTTGGCGTAGGTAGTGAGCGTTCGTATCGTCTCTTGTTGAAATAAACTTTTTGTGAACAGAGGTAGTGAACCCTCAAAATATTAACTTCGGTCCTTTGTCCCAAAGAGAAATAAAAATGCCACAGTCCTCCGTGGCACACCCGGCCTAGTCACAATGTAAGCTGGTCTCCATAGGAGACATTCGTAAGCTGATTGAACAATGTAACTGCGAGTAGTTAGTATGTTGAAAGTCGTGTTTTTATTTGCGTGCATTTACTGAAACTCACTCAGGTGTGCTTTATGGTCTGAAAAGTATGTCTAGAAGGACATGCAGCGGGACAGTGAGGGCACTTTGATGTTTGTAAACACAAATTTCAAGCAAGAACCGGCACGCGAAGAGCTGAATTGTGCACGTGACACTAGTTCCACGCCGAGGACTTCTTGCACGTAGTGTACGAACCCGGCGTTGTGGGGACCCTTCGCGTTTTTCTTGAAACTGCCTGTGGCAATTAGGGGCACGTCGGGCTGAGGAACGAGGTGTATGCCAAGAAGTCCGCAATCTTCCCGTGTTGAGCACCTGGCGACACATACAGTGAGGCCACCACAACATCCTCGGAGTTACGCACTGCGCACACGTCGGCAAAGTCCACATCCGGTGCTCCTTACGAGTTTGAATGGTACACACTCATTTCCTCGTTCGTATATTGCCACACCCGAGGCCTGGTGCGCAGTTCTATTTGCTGACACGACAATCTGTAGCCAGTGACGTCACGTGGGCGAACCCAGGTTTCGGAGCAACAGAGTAGGGATACTCGCATTAATTAAGATGTAGTCGGCACGACGTCAAGCCTGTGTGTAGCCAGGCAACGTACATTGAGAGAGCATATGGCGAATCGGTGGGGCTGATCGGGCAGTGCAAAGCAACGTTGCATGATTGTGTCAAGGCGATGTTGTTTGCGTCTATGGAAATCGTCACGCAACGCTGGATCTGTGTTTTCGGCGGCGTGGGAAAAGGTGAAGTCGTCTTCAGCGTTCGGGATATAAAGGCCACCAAGTGGAGTGGCTCGACTCAGTACCTCGTATACAAGTTTCTGGGGGTGACGTTTGTTGTATTCGCAAACAACGCTAGTATATATGTGCCACCTTGAGACTTATGAATCGTTATTGAACTAGCCTGCACTACGGAAAAATGTGGGCAAGGACATGTGATGTCAACCTTATGGTCCAACGTTGTGGTCACCGTGTGTTGTTCAAGTTGTACCCACTCGGGGCGGACAGCGCTCCCGAGTACACTGAGCAACCGCGTGCTCCCTTTAGCCGTGCCAGTCTTCCCGTGGCACCACCGTCGAACCTTAGCCACACTCTTCTTGCGATTCCCTAATCGTCTACCTCAACGTGGGCGAGGTTCCCAACCGCACGATTGACCAGACGGCCCATTGCGTCTATGTTGACGGTTATCATGCACGGCGAAGCTCCCGGGCCTCATCTTCTGCTGCACGCACATGAGGGTCTTCGCAGCGAAGCTGTCGGGCCGCATTTTCGGCTGCGCGCATGTAAGGTTGCTCGCGTAGAAGCTGTCGATCGTGCCTGAGTTTCGTCAGCACGCACTTGAGGATCCTTACGGCGAAGTTATTTGGCGTCGTTTTCTCGAGAACGAGCTAAACTGTCCGCCCAGCGCCGACGACGTCCTGCGGCTTGTGCTGTTCTCCGCACAGTGGTCTGCTGAGCCCGACGTTGCCTGGTTGCAGCAGCGCGCGTAGCTCTACGAGTCGCTTCTTCAGCAGCGGTTCGTTCCTTGCGAAGTGGCGCCATAACGCGTTGTGAAGCGGTAAGTTAGGTAGCGAGATTACGCGGCGCAGATGTCACGATGCAAGTGGAGATTCCAAAGCACTCAGTCCGCATAGACAGCAAGAACGGGCTGTCTAATACCGCGTTTAATACGGTTTAATAATACTTCTTGTTGGCTGTTTTCTACAGCGAAGCTGTGTATGGATTGGTTTTGGAAAAAATTGCGTGCCTCTATCGAGCCGTGTAGATCGAGAATTTATCTCCATACGTGGGCCGATACCGAAGATGGTGCCATAACGGGCCGACCCGCGGCGGAGGTGAAGCAACTTGCAAAAATAAATTTAATATCATAGTTCCAAATACAACCCGTATCAGATATTAAGCTGATAAGAACAGAAACCACACTTTGACCCACGTCGGCCATGCCTACGTTCGCACAGCCCTCTCATTTGTTGGCGTTCGAAGCGCTTGCGTATCTTCTCTCCTTCCGCTCTCCCGTGGTGACGGTTCCGTAAGCGTGAGGCCCGCCAGGACCGCGAGGCGTAAAGAAATGCGAACCGCCCGGGTGGCCCCGATCCCGCAAACTTGGAACATTTCACCGGAACAACGGCCAGGTTTCAGAGGGAGTTTGTGGGAAACCAATTTTTTGTGGCTCGTACGTGTTGTGCGTGACCGCTTGTGGTGACCTCACAACCATTACTGGACTGCAGGACGTCGACCAACGCACGATCGCCTTTAGGCTACGGTGAAGTATTGTGTGCCCTCTGAGTGCGGCCAGGTGCGTGTCTTTTCTACGTGCCGGGATTCGCTATAGTAAAATGTGTCGTGCCGCGTTTTGCAACAATACATGGGTGTGTATACCCCCCCCCCCTCCTTTGGGGCCTCATTATCTTCCTAGGCTCAACATCGTGGAGGAGCGACTATATAGTCGCGCCTCGCCTCCCATTTATGTGCATACGGCATTTTAAGAAAAGCAATAGACAGTTCGTCATTGGGGGGCCCATATACACAGCTTCGCTGGTCATCCACCTTTACAGACTGGAATGGCGCTGAATTTTTCTAAATGGCGATATGTCTTATTTTTCTCATTGTCCTTGCCGCACTACGGACGTGACATTTTACTCCCTTTCAAACGATGCATCGTCCCAACGTGAAAGTTAAGCGTGTGCGTGCACGAAACATTAAAACGTGAATCCCTTGGATAAGTATGGTTTTATATGGAATACTATATGTAAATCCAATGCAAAGTGAGCGCGTATCGACGCAACGCGGCGCGCCTGTAACATCGAGTGGCTTCTCGCGCGCTATAGGTAATAGATGCGACAGACACCGGACACCGGCGGCGGCGGACACCATCGCCAACCGAAACGGCTATTGGAATCAGCCCGTATCAGCCTACGCTGTAAAACGTGAAGGACGCTTAAACTTCGCCTTTAAGAGTGGAATGCGACGGCATTCAAAGATCCCCGACTGCTTCTCACGCTTGCCGGCAACTGCAGCTTATGTAAGCGTAATGTTCACCGGTAAACGCCGGCGGCGAACGCTATGGACGAAGGCGAGCTTTCTGCGAGAAACGCGGTCTCTTGCGTGGGCCGATCCCGGAGGCAGTGCACAGCCACGCCAGAAAAATGTCATTTTCAGGTTTCTGTTATTGTTTCGTACTTTTAATATTTCACTCTGAAAACATTCAACATAAAAGGCATGCGCTGCCGGTGCTTTGTTTGATGACACTCGTTTGTGGGCTGCCATTCTCACAATTCTGAGGAATGACTTTGTCAAGAATGTAAGACTAGGTATGAGCAACTTTAGCGATAGAACGGTTTGGCAATATAACCCGCATATATACTGCGTGTCATACAGCAAGGCGTGACTTAAATATGTACTTAAATATGTGCGGCGATTTTCGCTCACGCACAACTCCACCGACGCCATATTTTCTGCGACACAGGGCCCTTAAAGCTATCACGTTAAAATGTGTGCTTGTCCACGGCTGGGGTCGCTCGGCTGCCCACAGCCGTTCTGCGGCGCATGTCTCGCAAGAAACGTGTTTTCACCCGCCGTGGTTGCTCAGTGGCTATTGTGTAGGGCTGCTGAGCACGAGGTCGCGGGATCGAATCCCGGCCACGGCGGCCGCATTTCGATGGGGCGAAATGCGAAAACACCCGTGTTCTTAGATGTAGGTGCGCGTTAAAGAACCCCAGGTGGTCGAAATTTCCGCAGTCCTCCACTACGGCGTGCCTCATAATCAGAAAGTGGTTTTGGCACGTTAAACCCAATAATTTAAACGTGTTTTCAATTAGTTCAACGTAGAAGACACTCCTTTATAGATATACATTTTGCAGATAAAGGGAAATTCTCATCACGCTTCAAGCACATAAATTTATAATTTTTCATGTGTTATGCGGAGAAATTTATTTGTATATTTGTGATTACCTGTAGACGAAAACTCTTGAAAATCGGCGGGGTTATATTTTCCCACGCGCAACATGCGGCTCGGTTTTTTTTGCGCGCTCTATTTCTGTGGAGAAAGCCGGAAGCTGGACGAGGCAGCTGTTCGTAAACAGCAAAATGGTATCGCGAACGGATTCGAGCATTACCGATGCCAGTCATGTTTACAGTCGGGGACAAAAGTTTGTGGACAGCGCCCATAGAGAAAGCGCTGAGTTTCGTCATGGCCTATACATGAAACTTCCGACTGCGACAGGCCTCGCTCAAAAATTGTAGCGCGGCATTCATGTCCTAGTTGTACACACTGAATTCAATGAAATTATGGTGTTTTCGCACCCCACACGCGGTCCACAAGCTTTTGTCCTAGGCCGGATATATATATATATATATATATATATATATATATATATATATATATATATATATATATATATATATATATATATATATATATATATATATATATATATAACTATGCACACAGTGAACTGTTCCTGTATACCATTACAATCGCCTTAGTGGTATTGTGTGGTCGTCGTTCCTCGCAATATTCGTATTGTCTTTCATTAAAGTATTTCCTTTTCTTCTGAACAGAATTCCTCAATATCTCTGCTAATCATGTTGCCATATGCGGTGTCCAAATATCACTCCCTGCGACGGCTCCCACTCTGTAAAGCTCTTGCATTGTCCGCTAGTAGCAATATGTCGTGCGCATACATTAGTGCGGTGACCTTCTGTTGCACTATTTGTCCATTACGCGTGCATGACAATTCAAATCCTAATTGCCTATTTTCCACTTGTCTTGCTATGCCCTTAACATAAAGCATGAACAATGGAGACAGAGTGCATCCTTGCTTCAGTCAATCTTGGTGAATTCCCGCCACTTCATTACAATTTCGGCCTTCCTATAATTTTTACTCCAGTTGTGTGTATAATCTCCCTTATAATTTCCATGAAATCGTCATCCGCGCCTTCATGCTTGAGAATATCCCATAACAAGTCCCTGTCTACGTTGTCGTAAGCCCCCTTAATATCTAGAAATGCTATCCATAAAGGTATGTTCAGAGCTACTGGTAACTTTATGCACTGAGTTAGAACAAAAATATTATCTTCTGTCTACCCTGGTCTGAACCCATTCAGTTCCCCCCAATACGTCATTTGTTTCCGCCCATTTCGACTGTTCTAATTTGATGCCTTGCTTTTCCATTCCATATAGCACCGACGAGCAGCCGGGATATGACGATGATGATTGTGATGATGATGATGATTTATTTGCGTCTAATTTGAAACGTGGTGGGGGCAAATCGTCACCTAGCCTGCTTGAGTTACTACAATATGCTATAAGTGTTTTCGCTACTATAGCATTCTTGCGCACACCTCTTTATTCTTTTCTATCTACCTTGTGGCGCTGCCTATATATGCATGTAATGGATCCCGTCGTGTCAGTGTTTTCCCTACTTTCTTTCCGCCCATACTCAAAACGTCCCTTGCTCATCTCGACTGCTGACCGGTTGATACTTCCGTCTACTTTAAATCCAAGCACTTCTGCAAATTGTACGATACGTTCCATCTCGCTGGGTGAATCCCTTCGCATTCCGTTATAGAATATCCTGAGTAGTCTTCGTATTTTTCTACTGCAGCATAAACATGCTTAATTTAATTTCGAATATTGGCTCCGATATGTTTTTGTCCTTATGCAACCAGCTCTAGCATCAAAAAGCAAGGCACTTTCCTTCGTGTTATAGTACAGATTTTACCATCTAATTTCCTTTTTCTCGTTCTTGTAAATCTCCATGATCCTCTTCGTTGGCATTCTTTGTACCCAATTTGCTGTCTCTGTTTCCCTCCCTTTCTTTCTATTACTCCTGGTTGCCCACCTGGACTTTCAATTACCCTGTACTTGGTTGCCGGCGGGGATTTGATCTGGCACCCTCGGGCATTAGAAGTGCATAAATGAAGTGCATATAGGCGAAGCGTGATGACGATTTTTGTCCGGACACTACATAAACATTAAATAATGTTTAAATAATTATGCCACTCTTACCAAGACGTACCAGTACTCACGTACGGGGCAGAAACCTGGAGGCTTACGAAAATGGTTCCACTTAAATTGAGGACGACACAACGAGCTATGGAAAGAAGAATGATGGATGTAACGTTAAGGGATAAGAAAAGAGCAGATTGGGTGAGGGAACAAACGCGAGTTAATGACATCTTAGTTGAAATAAAAAAAAACAAATGGGCATGGGCAGGACGTGTAATGAGAAGGGAAGATAACCGATCATCATTAAGGGTTACAGACTGGATTCCAAGGTAAGGGAAGCGTAGCAGTTGGCGGCAGAAAGTTAGGGGGGCGGATGATATTAAGAAGTTTGGAGGAACAACATGGCCACAGTTAGTACATGACCGGGTTAGTTGGAGAAGTATGGGCGAGGCCTTTGCCCTGCAGTGGGCGTAACCAGGATGATGATGAAATAATTATAATGCATATGCTTTTCTCTGCTGTGCTCTAACAGCCTTACGGATTGTTCGATAGCGATCACGTGCGTTTGGAATATCCAGCGACAAAGCTGGCCTTCACAGTGTTTTGTTACTCAGTCAGGACAGCGCAATGGGATGTTTTCAACGCGAAGGGCGCTCGAGTGGGCTGCCTTTGTTTTTAGCGCCTCTTTCGCTTAGTGCGCCGATAAGCCGGTATCAGCCACGCGACGCGTGGTGCGTACTACACGCCCTGCACAGGGTGACCCGCTTACGGCATGCCTCCACCGCGCTGTTATCAGCTCCGAACGGCGTCACGTACTCCGCGGCGAGTCGCTTACGTCAAGCCGATCACGAGGCAAGGAATAGATGGAAGGTATTCGTAACGGACAATTCGAAGTAACGCATATATAACCCCCCCCCCCAATCAGAATGCCATGAAATGTATCAGCTTCGTCCGGGTCGTCTCTTTAACTCCACGAAATAAATTTCACGCACGCGACATTTATGATCAAGATTACATGAATCATTGATTTTGACCAATCAATAATTATATTGTTGCCCTTCGCACGCCAGGTCATATAATGCAGATCAAAGAGCAGATGAGCGCACGTAGATGTCCTGTAACCCACGGTCCTTTATTTTAAAAGTACGCAGGGTCAAATAAAACAGCATTATTTGCATATTGCTTCGTGCAGGTGAGGGTCTAGGATAGATACTTCAAGGGGGAAACGAAAAGGTAGAGGGGGAGGGCTCAGCGCAAAGTGCCTGTGCCACCGCACCTAGTCCCTGCCCACCTCCTCCGGGTCGGCTTCATTGCGTGTTTTTCAATGCATAAGCGATGTCAGAATGCAACGAAGCTATGACGATCACAAACAGCGAAGTTCTCGGCTATATACGCCTTGGCGGAAACATGCTACCAGAGTCAGATAACTGTTTTTACTGACGTCCAGATACCCGCTGCAATGAAAAAAAAAGATAAATGCTTTGATTATGAATTTATTGCAGCGATGACATATTGCATTTCGACACCGCAAACAGGATGCAGCCACTGTGAAGAGGGCTCCCGTGCTCAAAGCAGATACAAAGCCAACTGACGCGTTGAAATGGCACGAGAAACTCCGCCGTTATCTCTCCCACCAAGTTCATTTCGCGTGAGATTATTCGTATCGTGTAAAGAAGGCCTGCTTTTAGAGCTCGGCGTATCATCCGAAACTGTGCCGTACAACGAGATCAATTGATGGTTCCTTGATCTAGCCTAGTTTGTACAGCAAGTTTTATACCTGTAATGTTTCATGTAGGCACAAAGGATAATGCGAGGCATGCGATGCGGCACGAGTTCGAAAACAGATTTAAACCTCCTTTCTCAGCATTCAGTGGTTGTCTTCCCTGCAACTTTGTCGCGCTCAACAGAAAACCACTCTTTTCTTTGTTGTACTTGGTCTCACTAAATACATGCAGTGTAGTGAAACTTACGGTTCGCGTCAGCTATCAGCTGCGTGCCGCCGGTGCATGACCCGCCTGAAAGGAATTCTCGCCTATAAGCCGCTTTTCCTACCCTAGCGTGACCCTTCTATCATTCGTGCATTCATACGGGCAAGGAGAGGCAGATCTCTCTCTCTCTCTGTGTGTGTGTGTGTGTGTGTGTGTTTCTTTCTCTTTTCTTTTCTTTTTTCTTTTTTTAGCAGCGTAGCTGTTGATGGCAAAAGTTCCGTGCATTTTCTGAGCGTGCTGATCCCGGAGATATTGCAATACCGGGCCGACCCACGGCCGAGGTGAAGCATGCTTCATTAATTAATTAAATTAAGCATGCTTCAAAATTAATTAATTATCGAAATAAATCAATCAATATGTATTGTTTCAAATCGATGGGTATACTGGAATCGTTTGTGAACAGCACATGGACTCACGAGCAAGAGGCGTTGCCACATATGCAAAGGGCGCGAAATGTGTGTGCAACCGTAAGCCTTTGACTCGCAAGAGGACAATGCCACCGACTGTGGCGATTGTCTGCGCCGTACAAACGAAAGACGGAACTGTGATATCCACTATGTTTACGAGCATATGTCCAGGCACGTCCAAGTGTGATATCGACAAAGTGTGACCACACACTTTGTCGTGGGTTAGCCCTGTGATGAGTCTGATGTCACTACCGCTATGATCATCGTTGGAGACTTCAATGTGGACATTTGAGAACCAGACATGAAATGGTTCTAGAAGAGTGCTAGAAGAGTTCGGTTCGAAGTCCCACACCAATGCAGTTAAGCTACTCAACTACACAACAACGGTCGTGCATAGATTTCACTTTTGCCAAGATTCTGTCTAAGGTTGTACCGAACCAATGCAGTGTATATTAGTAATCACAAAGCTCTTGTCACTAGCATTACCAAATGATATATATATATATATATATATATATATATATATATATATATGCACCCTTGTCAGTGATGTCCTACAGCTTCGCTGGTCATCCACCATCACAGAGTGGAATGGCTCCTCATTTTTCTTTTTTTCTTTTAATATCGACCCCGCAGAGTGACATGATAATTTACAACAGTAGTCTAACAAACTCTAGCTTTATTATTTATTTTTTTACGCGAAGTTGTCAGGGAATTGAGGGGGGAGCAGGGGAGATGGGGGAGAATCCGCGATGGTAGTGTAACAGGGTAGCAGTGATTAAGCCACCATACAATGGTGTTCGTGTGGCGATGAAGACCCAAGTGCGACGCCGCGGTCGATATTAAATGTACATGGAAAACAATGTGTGACGTAGCCCGGAATTTACTTTGAAAAGTAATAATACATTATTATTATATGGAAACTACTTTGCGTATATATCATTAACGAAGAGACAATAATTGATATGCGCGTTCATTTTTTTTTTTAACGAGTAATTCGATGGTAACTCTTGTTTCTCACGTCTCGTTATACAGGCTCCATATTAGCCATGTAAGATAGGGTTTTGTACGGCTGCGGTAGCGAAAGTCGAAGCCGCGATGCAGCAACGCTGCCTGCGTGAGGAAGTCACTGAGAATTCACATTAAGATTTATTTATTGATGTTAATTATTATAAAATAAAGGTTACCTTGCGTATACGTCACTGGAATATGCAACTTCTCGCTGCTTTTCTGCTTATATTTTTATTTTTTTAACATCCCGTATCCATCTCTTATAATATCCAGAGAACATGCCACACTCTTAGCCATGAAATTAAATAATAAAAATCATGAGCCATTCCACTCTGTGAAGGTGGAGGACCAGCGAAGCTGTGTAGCACGCGACAAAGAGGTGACACAGAATTTTGAACAAAGGTACGAACACATTATATTGTCTTGATCGCTGGTCATTGTGGCGAAAGGTACTCTCTGACAGTTATTTTAATACGTCCGCGTTCATTCGTGTTATACATTCGTTATATACATTCGTGTTTTCATTTCGCGTATGTTGATTTGAGACCGAAATCAGCGCACCGACTAGCAGTGGGACAGTGCCGTTAGCGCCTTCGCAGAGGGAAGGGCAGTATGGGAACGCTGGCATGATGAGCGGCAATGGAGCCAGCTGTGGAAGACGACGACGACGATGAACGCGCGAGCAGTTGCAAGAGCGCGTTCGCGCGTAGGCGCGCCAACGAACCAGCTGTTGTAAAGACGACGACGAACGCGCAAGCAGTGGCACGAGCCATTGCTAATGATAATAGCTTTTGCTTTCACAGATTTGTTGACGGACACGAAAAATGCACTGAATCCTAGCCATAAACAGCTTCGCTGTAAAAAGCACAATGCGTGTAATATTAAAAGCCCTAGACTCTGAGTGCACTAATGGGATTTCTCCGCCAATGCAGTACTTTCGCCGTTTAACAAGTGCACCGGACCACTGTTGTACTTTGAGTGCTTCGGCCGTCATGTTTGTTTTAAGACAAACTTCCTGCATTCAAATATGCCGTAGCTAGAACACCTTCTACAACAAATGTTCGAATTATCCGCCACCGCTCAAAACTTGCGTCGTGGCCCCCGAGATTGTGCATTGCGTGAGCTCCTAAATTTCGGAGGCCGTGCTTGCGCCGTAGCAGTTGTTCAGATACCCACTAGATGGCGCGAGCGCACCAAGGGCGCCGGGCGCCACTTTACGGGGAATTTGCGCATTCGTCAACCCAACATGGCTGACCTTGTGTGGTGGTGCGTTCCATATCGGCCGTCAACTATGACGTTTTTCCTCTAGGTTTACCGGGAAGAAAACAATCTCATGAGTTTCGGAACGTAGGTCGAGCGACGCTAAATGTAAGTAGACGCACAGGCTATACATACTGTTGCTGACTGCATGGAATGCTTGCGTCAATTCATGACCGGCCGCTGCGCTCATTACGGTTTTCTACGTCGCTCTTTTACCGCCCCGTTACGGAATAGGTTTCCCTTGCTTTCCGGCATTTCGTCGTCATTAGCGAAATAAGTGGCGTCATTGCTGACATAAAGTGGTGTGCTTGTGAGTACACTTTGTATGTTTCGGTACTGCGTCAAAAGATCTGGCACGGTAGCAATTAATCGAAGCGTATCACCCATTTGGTGTTTCCTTGCGATTATAAACGAACGTTGTTATGTTTACTGCTTGAAATCAGTGTCTTGGCAACGGCTTATTCCTTGACGCACATTTTGCCAAGGCTGTGAAGCTTACAAAGCAGGAGACACTCTGACGCTTTCGTGTTACCTAATTCGCGTTCGTCTTTTCGCCGCCTGTCTTTCATTCATTGCGTATATGGTTTCGTGCTATTTGATCGACGCTGGCCGTGAAATCCTCCCAGCGCTGTCGATCAATTGTACCGCTCGTTAACTTTGTTCCGTGCTACCACCACAACACTTTCATAGCATTTTCTTTTACATGTGGTTGCATTAAATCTTATGAATGCGGCATCCGAAGCTGCCTCGGCAGTAGGTTTCGAATGTGCGCAACACCGTAACGTCACAATCCGACCATACTAATGAACTTCCCCTGTTAGAGAAATTATTTTCAGCTCCGGTGAAATGTGATATTTTTTTTTTTAAAGCCAGCAGTGGAGGTAGCTAGCGATATTAAAAGAGAAAAGAACGATAAGTAATTCGGTCACGATGTACTCCTGAGTACGCGACATGTTTCTGCTATGTGTTTCGAGTAGTTCCGAGAAAAACGGACAGTAAGCTGCGGGTAAATTGAGCCCTCTGCTTACTCAATGTGGCTCCATTTCACTCCAGTGGGCAGGTCTTGCTAGACACAACCTCTTTAATAAAAGCACTGCCACGTTCGGCGGAATGTTGGCGTGCCGCGCTTTCCGTCAGCGATGCTGAAGGAATAGTTTTTCCTTGCTCGTAATGTGTGCAGCCAATAATTGACTTATGCATAAACTTTGAGCCGGTGATCCGGTTCTTTCTACGAAAAAGAAGAAAAAGAAGACATGAGTTATCTACAGGAAGTCGATATTATGATATTAAGTCTGCTTTCTTTCTGTGGGATCTGTAGTATCATGTATATTTGACACATTTATTTACAGTCTGTGATAATCTGTTACAGAATGAAGTGAGCAGTACCATTTTTGCATCCTAAATTATTCTAGTTGGGATTTATTTTATAACAGGGTCAGTCAATATGTCTGCTTGCTTTTGTGAAGTGGTTTTGTATGCACATCTCTACTTTGTATTTTATGTGGCAGTCAACATCGCTCAGGTTTAATTTGACAAAGTCGCTGATTGTGCACAGAGTGCTTCACTTGACTCACCTAACCCCTTTTCTTCTTCATGCTTGTGCTACCAAGAAGAAGAAACATTATGGCCATAATTACGCTAGCACAAGCCATCTAGTAATGTTGTTGTCAGATTTAAGCTTTTTTTTTCCGATTAGACTGCTCTCCTAGGTATGAGATGAATTCAAGATTAACAAATAATGTGCTTGTGTTCCAGATGTCGCTGGGAGCCTTAGGCTGGGTGGGGTTGGCCATAGTTCTTTTCTGGTCATCATTTGGATTTTGGGCCTGCCTTTTACTACCGCTCTGCATTTTCATAACCATTTTAGGGTGAGTATCCACTCTCACATAACGGTGTGTCTCAATGGCACGAGCAGTTTAACTGTTTGATTTGACTGTTAGGGGAGTAGCACTTGCACATACCATACAGTTTATGTTCGTTGTGCTCCATGCACCAGCAAGTTTGTTGTGCCTTGTGGGGTCTTGTCCCACAGTGACATGTGAGCATTTGTAGGATGCAGTTGCTTGTAGGATGCTAAAAGAAAACAAAATTCATGTACTGCCATAGCCGGTGCACTCACTGTATGACGGCGTGTTAACATGGCATGGAAACTTTGCAGTTCTGTAGGCTTAATGACTTTAACACCACTGTGAAGAGCAGGTCAATGAACACGTTCAAATCGACCAGTGTCTTGTTTTGACCGGCAGTTCTGTTTTCACTTTTGTCACAAGGGAGCCCCTCTCATCACCACTGTGTCACGCATAAATCTGGCACCCCTATAAATGAAGAATCGCTCTATAGTTGGCAATGCACTACAGAATAACCCATGCATTCCTTTGTTTAGGAATTTATGTAAAATTAATATATATGTACTATATTAAGGTGAAAAAGGAATTACGTAGTAATGTAAATAAATAAATAAATGTCCACTTTTGCATGTTAGAAAAATGAGAACTCGTAAAACATTTAACAAATAAAAGTAATTTTTGTTGTAGAGGGTAGCTATTCCACTAATAGCATCAATAGCTAGACTTCTTAAACCTCTGTGACAGAACTGTCATTGCAAAAATGTGTGAAGTCTCTTTTACCGTGGTGTTAAGTAATTTATTCAAAAAATTACACTATTCTGTTTTCGTTTTCTTTCTCGGTCTCTCTGCCTGTTTACAATTTCCTTTAAATTTGATGCATGCCTCCACATGTACTAGATCTGACAGCTTGTTGGAGCATGGACTGGCTCATTTTACGAATTATATTGACAGGACATCTGGGACAAAGTCACCTAAGTGCAGATAAACCACAGGAGCTAGGGTAGTGCCATGTCTAAATCACTATACATGTCAAAGACGAGAAGAAAGGGGGTTAATCGAGGGGCCCAGTTTTTATTAGTCATATTATAAGAAGCCAACGAACAGTGACACCGAGGACAACATATGGGAAATTACTTGTGCTCAATAAATGAAAATAAAGAAACAATAAATAAATGTAAATGAGAGTGGATGAAAAACAACTTGCCGCAGGTGGGGAATGATCCCACAACCTTCGCATTCAGCGTGCGATGCTCTACCAATTGAGCTACCACGGCACCGTTTCCCCATCCACTTTCTTGGGTATTTATGTGATCTAGTAGAACCCTGGGAATGTTAGCCAGCGCCACCACTCGCAGACCTTGGCGGCGTATGTGGAGTATCCTTTCTGCTGCAGGCATTACGAGAATGTGATCTTTTTGGGTGAAGCCAACCAGTCACTAAACCCACACATGATACCTTAAGGCATCAATATTGCAGGATTCGAGACCCTCGTTATGTAATAAACGAGAAGAAAGGGGGTTAACCGAGAGCATCGCATGCGAAATCCGAAGGTTGTGGGATCATTCCCCACCTGCAGCAAGTTGTTTTTTCATCCACTTTCATTTCCATTTATTTATCGTTTCTTTATTTTCATTTATTAAGCACAAGTAATTTCCCCTATGTTGTCCTTGGTGTCAGTGTTTGTTGGCTTCTTATGATATGACTAATAAAAATCGGGCGCCTCAGTTAACCCCCTTTCTTCTCGTTTATTACATAACGAGGGTCTTGAATCTGGCAACATTGATGCCTTCAGGTAGCATGTGTGGGTTTATTGACCGGTTGCCTTCACCCAAAAAGATCACGTTCTCGTGACGCCTGCGGCAGAAAGGATGTGCCACATCCGCCGCCAAGGTCTGCAAGTGGTGGCGCTGGCTAACACTCCCAGGTTTCTACTAGGAAACATAAATACCCAAGAAAGTGGATGGGGAAATTTCGCCGCGATATGCGAAGGTTGTGGGATCATTCCCCACCTGCGGCAAGCTGTTTTTTTCATCCACTTTAATTTCCATTTATTTATTGCTTCTTTTTCATTTATTAAGCACAAGTAATTTCCCCATGTTGTCCTTGGTGTCAGTGTTTGTTGGCTTCTTATGATATACATGTCACAGGTTGTTCTTATTTTCCCACACAAACCCGCCGTGGTTGCTCAGTGGCTATGGTGTTAGGCTGCTGAGCACGAGGTCGCGGGATCGAATCCCGGCCACGGCGGCCGCATTTCGATGGGGGCGAAATGCGAAAACACCCGTGTACTTAGATTTAGGTGCACGTTAAAGAACCCCAGGTGGTCGAAATTTCCGGAGTCCTCCACTACGGCGTGCCTCATAATCAGAAAGTGGTTTTGGCACGTAAAGCCCCATAATTTAATTTTTTTAATTTTCCCACACAAAGTTGATCCCAGTCTGTAACATCTTCAAAACGGTCTCAATGCCTTTAAACTTGGAGCACAAAACAGTTCTTGCCATTTTCACTAGACAATTTAGCTTAGGAGGGCAACTGTGCTTACTAGGAGTTTTTAAAAAGTAGGAAAAGTTAGAAGATTTCTTGGTCAGAAACTGGCAACAGGCTGTGTGCATACAGTGAGAACAGCGTCGAAAGCCATCTTTAGGGGAGTGCATTTTGCAGATGCATTAGCGCTATTTGCATCTGTTACCACGATTGGTAATTAGTATTTACAGCTTATAATACTGCATTGACAATTTTTATTGCATGCAAGACGTTTTCACTGCTATGTGCTTACATGGTGCAGTGGCTCTCAATGGCTGCGGCATTCTGTCGCTGTTAGCATCGCCGATGGTTCACTTTTCCGCCATTGCGTTTGCAGTCTGGTGGGGCAGTTGCAAAAATACCCTTGTACTGAAGTTTTGGTGCACGCATAAAGCTGCCAAGTCACAAAAATCAGTCTGGAAGAACTTTGAAGGCTGTGATTTGAAACTGTTAAAACTTGCCACAGGAAGTGCAATCATGATCAGCTCATCCTCAGATTCATGTTCAAGAAACATTATTTGTTGTAGAAGCTACTAACGCAAGCAAAACTCTAAGGGTTTCACATTGCTCCACTGCCTATAGTCAGATGTGCCTAAATAATGGTCGTGTGTGCAAGGTTTGACCTCGTACCCACTGCCATGGCTCTATGGTTATGACTCTTGGACCCTTGCCACTGCAGCTGCATTTTGATGGTGGTGGGCTAACAAAGTCTTGTATTCTTTTTGTTCTGCTTCCCTTTCATTTATTCAGTGTTGTTGCAGCAGGCTATGCTGTCAGATGCTAATATATCAATATAATCGCCCTACTTGCCTTTGAGTTACCATTATGGAAGAAAAGCCACTGTAGTACCATCGGCTTTTTAGAGCCCAGTTGTGTCTCTGTTGTTGCTATAATTGTGTTCATAAAGTTTCGGGATCATGTTTCACTTAGGAGCACAATATTGTCATGGAACTGTGGTACGTAACATTAGCTTGTTTGTTCTGGCCTCCATGCTTAGTTAAAGGCTTTTGGGTTGTCGCAAGGGATACTCCTAACTGCTCTGAGAATTCGTCATTGTCCTAGCTTCACCAGAGTTCATTACATACATTGCTTTGTTCATTTTTAAGCATCATATTTATGGGCTACCTGATGGAGTATCAGCAACAGCTAGAGCCATCCTATGACCCTGCTTCACCACACATTCCTGAAAACCACAGCATCAAAGGCCTTCCTCAAGTAAGCTAATGGTTTGCTATTCTGAATATTTCCATAAATGTTCTTGCTTGGGCTATATGTGGTTAAGCTTGATTGGAGAAAATTTCTGCATGTCACCTTCACTGCACACATTTGAAGGGATGCTAAGAGAAAAAGGAATGTTAATCCGGAAAATCGGATCACACTTTTGGTGCACTATGAACATCAGTAAAAGTGCTCCACGACTAGACGCGCAGCACTCTTTTTCTATTTCGCGGCCTTTCTTTCAGGCTTGGAAAAAATTTTTATGTAGCACGTATTGAGCAACAAAACGCTGGATCAGAAATTCTTTAGGATGGTCTACAATTTTCTCATTGACACTTTTGCTCTAATTGTAGTATTCAAACAGTTCATTAATAACTAATTATGTAATTAGGTAAAGTACAAATAATGGTCCGACTTGCTCCAAACACGAGCAAACATTACCTCGGTGCTGTCCAGCTATGTGGCACTTCCATATTTTTTTAAATTTTGGCACAAGTTACTTAGGACGCATGGTATGTCATATCACTGCAGCTGGAAATCTTGCATCAGTCTGTCTCCTTTGACTGTTTTCAAAAGAAAGCGAGTGACGTGCCAAACTTCTTTCCTCATCACTCTGTCTCCTTTGACTGTTTTCAAAAGAAAGTGAGTGACATGTCAAACTTTTTGCCTCACCGTCTTGTGTTCCTGCTCTAAACGAACAAACGGTGCTTGTTGCCTGTCATAGAGTGTTGGCCAAAGTCATTTAATCAGAGACTTTGTGCTCAATACTGAAACTCCGCAAGAAAAAAAGAATTAATTTCTGGTACGTTGCCTGTGGCAACTGATCCATAAAGGGCTAAGGTTACCTGTGGTCACAACTGTCTGTTTTGGTATGGTTGAATAGAAAAGAGGCCATAGCATTTCTAGCCAACCATGCCTACAATTTGGGCTCATACAGGCAGGGCTGATTTAAGGGGTCTCCTGCGAGTGCTACATCAGCGACTTGCTGAAAGGCTTTCCACTACACACCGCTTTGAGTTCGAGCTGTTATGCATTAATGGAAGTCCTTGACAATGAAGTGGCTGGTAAAGTGCTTGAAACCAGGTCTCGTCACTGTCAAGCCATTGTGCATTGTTTTCCAACTAAAAGATATGTGTCTCTTGTTTTGTCTTGCTTCCTTTTTATAAAAGCATTGCATACTCACAGTGAAACTACTGCATAGTATGACAGAAGTTGTACTAGCTGCAGCAGCTCCATGGCTGTGACGGTCTGGTTCAAAGCATGAGGCTGTGAGTTTTCATTTCTCGCCATGCTGGCCATAGAGCTTTCTACAAAAATTACTAGAGGGAACTCTGGTGCCATTGTCTGTGGGAATGATGGACAATGCATGAATTTGCCCACATTTCGTCCTTCTGGCTTCGTATGGTTTTTTGGCCTTTCAAATTGATCATTTTCAACAAGATATTGCTTTACAAATACAGCAATTCACAATGATTGTACGTGTGTGCAGAGAGTTATTGGCTTGTTGTATTTGGGCAACTATGATTGCTTGGAAATTGAGAAAGATGAGCGACAAATAAAGGCACCAGAATATCTGAGATCAAAAGTGTGTAGATTGGACAAATCCGCGTACTACCCATAATTCCCATGGTAGCTTCACGATCCGTCACCAGAGTTTCTTCTTGCAATTTTTGTAGGAAACTCAGTGATACCGATCACATTTCCATGCAGCATGAGCAACATGTCTTTATCGGCTGCTTGCCAGAATTACTTCTGTGCAGTCAAAAAGATCCCAGGGTGTTGTGTTGAAAACATTGTATAGCACGGATGGGGGGTTGGGATGTAGAAATTACTCTGAACATTCACAGGCTTTCTTGGTGTTCCTTTAGAGTCCTAAATACAGTTTGAAGATGTTTTATTTGTTGGTTTTTCGGTGCTGGGTTCTGTGTACTGTTTAGCCTTGTGATTTCTTTAATGCTGCCCAGTAGATGCTTACTTTGAACTTTCTCATTTAGATTACAACAGCCATTCTAAAGCCACCGAAAAAGACTCGCTATGTAAGGTATTTGACCGGGCACCCAACCATAGATGACCCATTATCAGAGGTACGAATTCCAGCATTTTGTTCTAATTTTTCCCTTGCTTTATGGCACAAACATTTCTTATAAAGTGTGCAGTATCTGCTTTACTAAACCGTACACTAAAGTATATTACCAGATCTGTGCAAGCAGAAATTCATGTGACATTGTGTTGGCTGTTTTCTTTCTAGGTTTTGAACTACATTCTGCGGGACTACGTATACAACTGGTATCTTGACCTCTCTAATGATGAGGCTTTCACAGACCACATCCGAGATCTTGTTCACCAAGTGATTGTTAATCTGTCAGTGAGGTAATGTGCATTTAGCTGAAGAGGTTTTCTTTGTAATTCATTTTGAATGCTACGCTCCTGTCTTCGTGTGGTGTAGTGTTGGAACTTGCAGCGTCAAAACGTGGTGCATATTTTCAGTTTTAATGTCAGATGTCAGAACAGGCATGGCTTTTGCAAAGCCCTTCTTAAAAATTACAATTGCTTTTAAGTTATTCTTATAAATTAGAGCCCCCTTCACATGGCTGACTTAAATTGTGCTGCACATGGTCGCAAGCCAGATTTATGTTGTTTTATGTTATATCTTTTATTTAACAGTCTGCCCAAAATTGGTTCCTGAGAAAAGAAAATTCACATAAATTTTAAGCAATCAGTCAATTCCAAATGCAGTTTACAGCTGTCACTAAATTTTTTTGTTGTAACAAGCAAATGAATTTTGTTGTCAGTATGAATTTTGAAAACTATACATGTCAGTTTTGCTATGGTAAGAAATTGTTAGCTAGTAGTCAAAATTTCATCTCGCCTTTTTTGCGTTAGGTAGCTGTCGACTCCATAATTACAGTATGGTGCCTTAATTACTTGAGCACCAGAAACCATTGCAGCACCTTTTTATGCAGCTCGTTCAGAACGCGCCAAATGCAGCACAGCTTTCCGCATGACAAAGGAGACTATTCGTGTCACTGAAAGTAGCAGTAGTGGTCGTGGGGTGTGTCACAAATAACTCAAGAGCACACCAGTCAGCCCAATGTGGCATGTCGTGGAAAGCTGCCAATTGGCTTCAAAACTCTGGGGAACCCACTCTCCTCACTTGTCCCATCAGGCACTGGATGGACTCTGCTTTCGGCACCGCAGTCATAGTTTGTATGTACATTTCAGTGGTGTCTTGTACGATGAGACTGCCACATTAGGATGCAGTGATGTGTCTCCATATTCCCCGGACTGTTCAGTGTGTGGCACTGTAGAGACTATAGACCATTTGCTTGTGGTGTGCCCTGAGTACGCGCGCGAAAGACTGACAATGGCAGATACCTTGAGACATTTACACAATAGACCACTGTCGGAGGATCTCTTGCTAGGCGCATGGCCACAGAGTTGTCAGATGATAGAGACAATGCATGCTCTTTCACGTTTCTTAGGCAACAGGGGCCTGGACTCACGCTTGTGGTACCCATTATGCAATGTGTCCTTCACCTCCTTCCTCCCATTATCATCCCCCATTGTGACCCTTTTTCTTCCCCTTCCCTTACGTAGAGTAGCAGGCCAAATGCTCCATTTTCCGGCCGACCTCTCTACATTTTCCAGTCATTAAACTACTTCTTTGTGTCTCCATATTCACATACGAACCCAGGTTCCACTTGGCATTTGCTTTGAATTGGTCGCAATAAAAGGTAGCGTAATGAATTATTTGTTATGCTCTCAAGGACTTGAGGCTCCACAATATTACTGGGTCTACATCTATCCAGTAAATAACTACAAACAAGACAGACGTTTTTTGTCAGTGTCACAAAGGTGTCTCTGTCACAAAAGGATGCAGACAGAAGAAAGAGGCTCACATATAAAGTGAGCCCAGTCCAACGCTCATGTTGTGTGCACATGTCGCGCTTTGTTTATCTGCGTCATCTTACACTGGTTTTAAACATGAAAGCCTTAACAACTTGCTCAGCTTTCTGTGATAATTAAAATCCGTCATTTTTATAGCATTGAGTGCTCTTTTTATTGCACATCATCATCACAGACACACTACAGAGTTATGATTATTTGAGCTTTTTTGTCTTTTCCACTTCTCGAAAGTTTTTTTTCTTTGTGCACATCACTGTTTATGACTCAAGCTCCTTTTGTATCACACAGAACTCTTTGGGGCCATTTCATCTTGGCCAACGCTTCTTATTTTGATAGCCCTACTTATCAAGAGGGTCAGTGAGGAAATCCTAGAAGGATACAAATTTTTGTCCAGAAATGTGCTTTTGTAAAGCATATTCTTGGTACAAGAATCGAAGTGGTAGACCTTGACAGAAAATGAGCGAATCTAAAGGCAGGTTACCTTTGAGATGCAAAGTATTAAGTGGAGACTAATGTACACTCAATTGTGTACTGAATGCAGATTTGCTGTCATTATCTATTCTCTTTCTATTTACTTTTTTGAGATTGATACTTGCAGGTTTCTGCCAAGCATGTTCTTTTAGTAAACCACACCTGACTTGAGTTGGTTCCGTTGTTCGCAGGGCCAAAGGGGTGGATTGGGTCCAGTACCTCACCATTCAACTAGTCGATGATTTTGCATCCCATCTGCGCCTATTCCGCCAAGCGCAGACCAGGCTCAAGCTCAAGAAAGATGATGGTACGAAGGCACCCCCATTTCCTTGCCTATTTAAACCAAGCAGGAATGCATGTTTCATAAACGCTTCATTCATACCAGAGCATGCATAGCTGTGTTGTGTTTCAGAGGTGTTTATGGGGATGGGAAGGCCCCTCTCTTTGTGCCTGCTTGATTCTAAGCTGTCTTCAAATACAAGACGAAACCTAGAAATGGGAAGGTCAGGAGTTTTACTTTGATTGTAAGCCATGAAGGAAAAATGTGTAAAGTGAAACAAAGTTCTTTCTCACCTACGATGAGAGTTTCAAATTGTTTGCATTATATTGCGATGCATTGAAGCCTGTAGTGCTCTTGCACTTTGTTCCTCACACAACATACCGCCTCTATCTTAGTTTAATTCAGTGCAATTGAAATGCGGCAGTTTCAGTAAGGTAACAAGTTGAGCTTAGTACTGTAATCCTTTCATACAACCACTGGTCTGGTTTCCATCTGCCAGAGATGTAGGGTTGGTGCAACCAGTCACTGTTAGCTGATGCTACTTCCTATTTGGCCATTTGGTGTAGTTCATCCTGAAACTGCTTGTCAAAGGTGACATCATGGTGACATCAGGAAAAAAGGTTATTTCAATACTGGCTTCTGATTTAAAAAAGTATTTTGCTTGTGTGGCCTCCCACTTTAAATTGTCTAGCCATCTTTTATCATCCAAGAGTCATGTGTGACAATCATAATGCCGGAGTCAGAAATTTGACAGCCTAAAGAATAATTAAGTAGGTCTGTTATGGGGACTCATTTGCATAAGGCACTGACTATATCTGTACACTTCTAAACTTTGCTGGTTGAGGTTGTTAGTTTTAGCCTCACTGTGGCAGCCATGTCTTGGAATCTGCACACTAAAGTTTGAGTGCACATAGAAGATCCTCACTGTTCATTTTGATCAGAGGCTCCCAGATGTTTTTTCTGCCTCTGACAATGCCATCTGTGAAAGGATGCTTCCAATCACAGGCTTTTCTGTGTATGAAGGCAAAACTGCTAAGCCAAAGCAAACATGGGGAACCAGCTCTGAAAACAGTCCTGTAATTTTTTTTTTTTTCTATCTTAAATGAAACTGCAGCTGTTTTACTACTGCATGTAATTTGGAAATATTTAGTACTTGCAAATTAGTATAGGCATTTAAATTTTTAGTTTGTTCCCTTAAGTTTCAGTGTAGACTCAAAAACAAAATATAATCCATGTCCTCTGCTAGTTCTTACCGTATATGCTAATTCATTTCGGTGTTTCTATCAAGTTAGAAGCTGTATCCAACATGCAAAAATGTCAGCTGCAGAGCTGTGCATTTTATCGGAGCTCAGTGCTGGGAGCTCCTACCTTATATCCAAAACACTTTGTTATGATATGCATTAATTCATGTGCGTTTATTTTTCTCTCTCTCTCTCTCTTGCTATATTTCCAGATTTCGGAGGAAAAACCCCAGATTTGCTTACATTGTTCTTCAGCTTAGAAACCACCATGGAGCGTAGCATGTGCCGTGATCTAGTCTGCATTTCAAAAGAGCGGGAAATGGGTGAGGATAAATTGCGTTTGCATAGTAAAGTGCATATACAACTGTGTAATTAAGCTCCTGCAACTCCAGCAGTACATTTCTTTCCATCCAAGTGAAAGAAATGACTCTTCGGGGTTATCATTGTGTACCAACTGCAGCACACTGTAATATTTCATTTACTGGAAATTGCTGTTTTCTAAATGCATATTGCTTTTAACGCAATTGAAGGCGGTTGTGATAGCATAGCGAATGTAGCTATGCATCACATGTAGCATAGCGAAGTAGCTACAGCAGCCTCATTTATGTTGCACCTAATTGCCATGACACGAGTTAAAATGAGAAAGGTCTGTTTTATAGCTGTTGCATTCACAGTTGATGAGTTGGCAAAAATTTGCTCATACATTAAAAAAAGTAACAAAAATGTTTTTTTTTTTTTTGTATTAAATATGTGAGCCTCCTGCATGTAGAAGTGGTTCAGTAAAAAAAAAGAAATAAAGAGGCTTTGATATTTTTCAAGCTTTTAAGTCTTTTGCCAAGTTTTGCGTAAGCTCTCTGAACTTTTCTACCGCCCAACATTTCAGAGTACCTCCAACAAGTCGGAGAAGTGCTTCTTTACTTGGTTTTGCCACCGGAAGACTTCCAAAACAAAGTCATGAGGATATTCCTACGAGTAAGTTAACAGCAGTTGCTTTGTGTTATTTCGCCAACTGGAAACTCAAGCATATTTGACAGGTTGGTGTGTGCCTGCAGGTTGGTGTACGACTGCTCACAGAAATTTTGTAGAAGCCACGTGAAACCGGAATTTCCTTGCACTTTACACATGACAGCTGTGAGTCAGCAAAGCACACTCGGAACTTTTTGCGAGGCGTGGCAGCAGTGCCGCAGCAATACTTCTGGTAAAGCATGTTGAAATTTCGACTTCAGGTTCGTAATGTCATGCACACAGAATTGCTCACACTACATGAAATTTAGCAGCTTTGGTTTAGATTTTTTTTATGTCAACTCACCAGATCGGTATTTTTGAAGCCCAGCAAGGTCATCCTCATTGAACCCTCACGCATTTACACAAGCCCAATTCTACAGAGTTGGGCAGCAGTGCTGTTCCAAATTGAGGTGGACCCTGTAAGTGAACTTAGAGATCGCAGTGGTGGTACTACAATGTCGGAGGCAACAGCAGGAATGGAAAGGCTGTTGTATCTCTTTCTCGGTGACCCACCTTCCCAAATCTGTCACGATTTCATGCATTTTGCCAAATTGCACAATGTTTCAGGGGAGATACTGCTCTTTATGGCCAAAATTTAGCCCAGAAATCTTTTTGTGTTTCTTTGCTCCAGATTGGTGTAGAGCATTTATCTTTGCTTGGATGGGCCCCTGTATCATCCTGGATCAATTTGGCCTTTGCCATAATTATGAACACGTCGTGAAATGTTTTAAGCATGAAATGCTTTTAGCTCCCGTTGTTGGCAACCTTCAAGTGACCTTGAGCCAAAAGCCAGAGCCATTATCCGGGCACTTAAACGAGAGCATCCTGGAAACCAGTCAAAACCGCATTACATACACTAGTTACTTGCCAAACAAGTTACAAAAGATATTGCTTCTGAGTTCTTCCAAATGTTTGTTCACGATGTCACTCAAGCTGTAACTTCTAGTGCACTGAAGTTTTATTTGTCATTTCCAGTAGGCCACGTTCGAAAGGCAGATACCGGGCACTATACGCTCGATCGTCATATTTTGGCGTTGAGACAGAGTTGCCTGTGCTCTTTTCAATGCCAGCGATCCGTGAGGTCCCCAGCGCATCTGGTGTACCAGCAGCGTCCAAACTGGTAGCGTCCGGTGCGATACAAAAGGCTGTTTGACCGATATGAGACTTGCAATGAGCTTCTCTCTGTGACGGGAAACTATTGCGTCCACATGGACCAGCGCACAGTATGCCGTGGTGCTGTGTGGTGTAGTAGGGTGTGCTGTTGCGAACATGCACGACACCCGTTTTATTTCGTTGCGTTCTCAAAACAACATTTCTGATGGTGCCGCAGTTTTGGAGTGACAATGTCTTTTGGTTTACTTACTCTATTGCATATCTTTTTTTTTTTTGACAGATAGATTGACAAGAAGAATGAAGTAGGCCTACAATATGAACACATATAATTACAATAATCTTCAGAAAGTAATAATTTTTCCTGGTGTTACTGTAGGTTATTACTTCAAAAAGTGGGGCATATAACTTTTGCCCAAATCAGCCCAGAACATTCATTCTATCAGCACTTCAAACTCTGCTCTTTTGAGATCATTTTGATATGCCAGTCTCCTTCATAAGAACCATCACTTCATGAAGAGCTAACCTCCAAACTAGCCAACACAAGAAGCATAAATTTCTTAATATTTTAGAAACTTCCTCTCACAATAAAAAAATCAATTGCATACTTGAAATTGGCATGTAAATTTACATGAGCGATGCAAGTTTGATCAAAATGCGCCCATAAATAAATTGTGCTTTTAGGTAGAAATGAATGGCGTCTGGTTGTGTCTGCCATTATAACCATTATTTAGCCACACAGACAACAGCTTTCAGCACTGCATTGGTGGGTGCGATTATTGTGTGGCAGGGTAAAAGATTCTGATTTTGCGACTACCGACATAGAGAGTAAAAAAAAAACATTATTATTTTCAGTTGCCAATCTGGAAGCAGTATTCATTATGTGAGTGGCTGTTGTGTGTGACTAAATGCAGTATGGTTTGTTAAGTTACAGTGTACTTAAGTTAAGTGTTAAGTTATGGAATACTTTCCAATGGCACGACCGCTCCTCTTCGCTGACGCGTGCGGTGGCACCTGCAACGGCGGTGCTGCAATCGACCGCTCTTGAAAGCTCGCCCTGGTTCACCTCTGCAGCGTACGTGGCTCACAAAAATAGAAAGCGTGTTTGGTTATGCACAGCCGCTGTTTTAACGTAATTCAGCTTGGGTTTGCAATTATTTTTTGGGTACTTTATGTGCGCAGAGGGGTTTGAGCTGGCCGTATGATTTCGTGCGTGCTTACAAAGCAAAACCAGTAGCAGACGAAGGACAGTCGATGCGTTGCAATTTTTAAAAATTTTTCACGCTTAGTCACCAACTCAGGCTACATGGCCCCAATACCAGAATAATTTGCTAGTACTAAATTTTACGAAGCAATACTTATTCGTGGGACCAAATATTCGCATGATGTTCGCGATCGCAAAAGACACCTTGTTTACAGTATCTGCTACAGTGCACATGCACATAAATCCGGCCAATTAAGGCGGATTTAATATTTACGCAAGAAAGCACTTCATTTTAAAACACCTGCTACAGAATACGAAATATGACACGCAGAAAAAAAGAAGTAAGAACTACTTCGAAACTGCTTTCTCGAGTCCCGTAAAATTTTATTGCAGGTGCTCTGCAATAGCACAAGAAGCATCCTGAGAGCTTTAATGCACTTAACAAGCAGTGTAGAAATTGAGCTAAGTCAGTCTGCTTAGCTTCAGGCGCTGTGCTGCCTTTCTTTTTGACAGCATGTGTGCTTTGTTCAAACCTTTGATAAAAGAATGGAGCCGTACGGTGATATAAAAGCTGACTATGCGAGGAGTCAGGCTCTCTGCATGAGCTCTGCATCCCACCTTCAAGGGAGCGGCACAATGAATCATATGCAGGATGTCCATTACACTTTCCCGATGAACTTCTTGTGCACTAAAGCAATTAGTGAAAATGTCTTCAAGCCTTGTGATAAAACAGAACAGTTCCACTGAGGGGTAAAGCAAACCTCCTTCATCATTTCACATTTCAGATCAGTTCACATACCATGCAGTCTGTGGTTAGCGGCTTGTCGGCTCTATGTAGGTTTCTCTTTCATGTGCAGCTCCGTTCCGGGTCTGCAGGCGCCTTTAATAGCGACAGCTTCTTCGCACTGTTAGTTCGGGCATATCCTGTGCTACACCCTGGAGCATAGCAGTGGTTGAGACGTTGCTTTGCACTCATTGATGCAAGTGGCCGCATTCACATGAGAAGGCTTACGAAACACAACCGCACAGAACAAAAAACCACAACCAAAACACACCATTGAAGTGCAATGGTCGTGCACGCCCACACCGGTCACCTGCAAGAGTGGTCGACGGCAGCGCCACCTCATTGGGTGCCACTTCGGGTGACATGCGCCGTAAGGCGCAGCCCCCTCCGCTCGTTGCACTGGATTGCTTCTAGTTCACTGTAGTTAAGTGGTGTTCACACTTACCTTACTTTTCCTACCTGTGCTAGTGCTTATCTGCACTTTTCTTCCAGGAGCTTCTTGTGAACACAGTGCTGCTGCCTGTGGTAGACCTTGTCTCAGACCCTGACTATGTAAATCAAAGCATTGTCTGGATGGTAAGTCTCATGCTTTCTCTGTAGGGCACCAGCATGTGTGACCTTCTTTTCTTTGTTAAGCTGTTCTCACGGGAAAGCATAAAACTAAGCAGCAGTGGTGTTCTTCACCACAGCCACTAATGCCACAACAATCATTATTACTGGTTCTTGTCATTTTGTTGGTGCCGATCTAAGGAAGTGCAGTGTACAGTGCCAACCATATGTTTTTATAAATGTTTTGCACAGTCGCTTTTGCCAAAAAACAGCTTCTGTAAGCAATGCAATAGCCTTAATGAGTAAATAATGCATTTCTTACAACTGTTTCACTTCAATATGTCCCATTTCTTGTTGAGATAGAAACTTCCACAAAATACAAGGGGCTACGAAAGCAGAACCCTGTGGCAGCATCAACAGTAGAATTTTTTGCCCTGCCTGGCTTTGAGCCATAAGGTTACCATAGCAACAAGGGTAATCATAGTGAAAAGTCATAGCAGTGAGCCTCAAGAACAAGACCGAAGTCAAGTCAAGGAAGCAGTTACGGTTGGCAGTGCCGTTGGTGGCTTTTTATTTTTGTTTCCAAACTGACTTGAAGCAGTGTACATGATACAGTCGACTTAATTAATTCAACCCTGATGGGGCCGACAAATTGATTGCTTTATCTGGTGCAATTATCTGGTGCGAACAAAATTATCCGGTGCAAACAAGATGCAGAAAAAAACGTCAGAACACACCGCTGATTCATTTGGCAGTATCTGCCCAATCCTAGCACACCCCCAATCAAATACGCGCCCACTTGCTATGTGTCCAAAGTAGACAACTAATACAAAAATGATATTGAAGCTCATAAACAAAATAGAAATTTAACAGGCACCCAATTTCTTAGCACGAAAAATGTGTGTTGGACATAGCAGCCGGTTTTCTAAAGTCAGCTTTGCCGCGCAATTTTTAATATTACCTTCACTGCAGTACATCCATATTAATCGGTAAAGCATATGAATGCCGCAAAGGTCGTTTTGGTTTCATATCCGATTGCACAGTGCAGGCAACTTGCGGCTAAAATTTCTTTTAAAAAAAAGGCATGTGGTAAAAAAGGGTAAATACTGTAATCAGACATTGCAAGCTATGGTTATTCCTTGGAAAATTTTCCTTGGGCAGGCCAGAAATAGCCCTGCCCGAGGAAATGGGCCAAGATAGGCAGCGTCTGCCTTGGCAGATGCTGCCGCAAAAGGGGGCACTGTTGGCATCAACATCAGGGTTGTGAACGTGTGTGAGAACTGGTGAAGTTCAAATGATCCGGCACAGGCCAATTTTAGGATCGAAATAACGAAAGTTTCGGCCCATAGAAATGCATGGGCATCGGCCGGGACCTTCGGTCAGGATCAAGTTAACCAAAGTCAAATTAACAGAAGTCTACTACATGTTAGTCTAGTTAGTGCACCTTTCAAGTTCACTGTATTAGTTCTGTTGTTTGCTAGACAGGTATGTAACTTCTCTTTCGTTAAAATTGCTTTTGTATCCATTTACCTTGGAGTTGCCTCTTTAGGGATCATTTCATTATGAATACCTACTTAAAATATCAAACATAGAATGCAGCTTCACCATAACAGTATATGTTAAAAGAAGTCAACCTGTGCTATACTTATTATTTACTGCTACGATTAGTGCTTTACAGCGGCGATGAATCTTGGACAAGCATTTAGGCAACTTGAACACAAGTACAGTCGACCCCAATTATAACTATACCAGTTTTAATAATATATTGGATATAACAGTATGCAGCCAATGCATCATCAACTTTGTATGCTATATATGGTAGACTAAACAAATTACTACAATGCTCCCATGCTGCGTTCTCGGTTATAACAATTAAATCCGGCTACTAGATGTGTGCGCCAAAAGGAAAAAGGGGGCAAAACCCTTGAGAAGAAGAAATAAGCGAGGCGCTGTGTCACACCCTCACTTGTTCCACACAGCCTCATTGCCGCCCTTGCATGCTCCTGTTCCGTCTCCCTTTCACCCTCTCGCCAACGTTTGAGGGTTGGAAGGGAGACGAAGGCGTGCCATGTAGGGTGCTCACCACAAAGGCAGGTGTGGCGAAACTGTGTGCATGCGTGTCCATGTTTCTTTCGTTTTTTTTTTTTTTTTTCAGGACATCACATTCCTTTGCTTTTCAGCGCAAACACCCAGTAGCCAGATTTAGTTGTTATAGCCAATAATGCCTCTCGGGAACATTGTAGTAAGCGGTTTATTGTACCATAGAAAACACGAAACTTCAAAGTGCAGCAGCTGCTAATTGTTACATCCGAGTATTGTTAAAACCAGTAATGCTATTAAATGGGTTTGGCTGCACTTCTGTGTGTCTAATTAAAATGTTAAATGTTCATCCCCCCTGCTTTTTTCTTGCAACACTGTTATAACAATTATCGGTTATAGCAGTGGGGTTTCCTTGGCAGTTGAATATAGTTATGAGTGAGTTGGACTGTACTCAAAGCAACTGTAGATTGGTGTACAGTAGCTTAGATTTGTGATGCAACCCGCAGATGGGCATGATGACACTAAACTTGATAAAGCCTTAATAAAGCCTGATAAAGCCTGATAAAGCCTTTTTATCATTTTCTATCCCCAAACGATAAAAAAGTTCAGGAAATTTAGGTCCCTATATAATCTTCGATTTTCCTCTTTTTTGCTGAATGCAGTGCTCTAACAACATTCCCACAAGTGATGAGTTCCTGACTGTATTGAAGTGCACTGACAACATAAGTGAGCTGGAAGCTGTCAAAGAAATCGTCCTCCAGGAAATTGCTGTTCAGCGCTCAAAAGACACTGGAGGTAATGACGGTAAGTAGCGAGTAGTCATTATGATAAGATATTGCTTCACTCGTGTGATATTTGATTGTTTGAATGAGGCGTGTGTGTGCTATCACTCGAGAAAAGAGGAGGAAGAACGAACTGGGCACGCGCTGTGAATATAACCAGTCAGCGCTGCAACCGCTGTTGTAAATATAACTTGTAAATAGTTGCTTGTCTTACTAAGTCGTCCTTTGCATAATATTGTGGTGAAGGGTGCCGTTCCCCGTCCTCGCCACGGAGCTCCGCAGTGGCCACTGCGGAGCTCCGTGATGAAGTAATGTTTATAGATATATTGTCTGATCATTGTAGAATTTTTCTTTTTCGAACAAGGTTATAAATTGTATGACAATGAACTATAGGTCAGTGAAACTTTTCTGTGAAGTAGTTTAACATTGCGCAGCCTTTCTTGTAGCACATATCCTGTGCCACTTTAAATACTATTAGTAGTTTAGGTTGTTTGTATTAACTGTGCTGGGAATGTTTTGTTGCTTTGATAAACTAATTTGGCTTTGTTTTTCAGTTGGACTATGTATTTAAATGCCATTGATTAATTGTGGGACCTTCTATGAGTAGCATAACTGTTAGCTCTTTGTTATTGTTGCCTGCCATAGTTGCTCAGTGGCTATGGTGTTGGGCTGCTGGATCGAATCCCGGCCATGGCGGCCGCATTTCGATGGGGGCGAAATGCAAAAACATGTGTGATACTTAGATTTAGGTGCACGTTAAAAAACCCCAGGTGGTAGAAATTTCCGGAGTCCTCCACTACAGCGTGCCTCATAATCAGAAAGTGGTTCTGGCACATAAAACCCCATCATTTATTTTGCTTTGTTATTGTTACTCTCTTGGCAAGAGTGCTAGTAGTGTGAAAAATTATACAATATGGTGGCTTTTGCACATGTTTATTTTTACTTACACGTGTCAACATTCCTTACGTAAGAGGAAGTGGGTTCAGATTGCCACTTTCATCTACCCTTGCCTGTGTCAGCATACCTTATAACAGCATTAGTCTTTGATAAGAATGGTTTTTGTCATTTGCTGACAGAATTTTCACCATTTGAACAGATACTGTGATCAAAAAGCAACTGAACAGCTTGCATTATGTGAAAAAGGTTGTGGAGAACAGGCTTCAGCGTCTCTATGATGGAAGCCTTGACACAGATTCCACTGGTCTACCTTCCGTGAGTATTGACCTGAAACCTCTTTTCATAGTTGTGCCTTGTCATAGATGTCCAATAAATAACCAGAATTAACAAGTGCTGTTGAGAACTCCTGCAGTGGTAGCATTACTTACTCAGTGAACAAATAACCATAGTATAGGCTGATTACATCCTCTTCAGCCTTTGCATTTGTCGAATACAGATTACAAAAAACAAAATTGCAGTTAGTCATTTAGCATACCTGAGGTGTTTTTCATTCAGCATTCATATCTGCTTTGTTGCACTGAGCCTTGGGACTTTGAGGTTGTGATCTGTATTTAAAAAAGAAAGCATGCCTTTAAGGACAATTGAGTTAAATTGTTTAGCTGGCAGTCAGAGCTGTTCATTCCTTTGACTAAAGCGCCTTGTCATAACAATAACCTGAGTGTCACTGTGTGAATCTGTGCATGGCTATCTATGAAAATTTGTCAGAAAAAGTTTAATCTGCATGATAAAGGCTGTTGTCTTCTTTCATTTCTGCTTAGCAAATTGACTGGAAGAAGCTGACGGCTCCAGGAGTTGAGTTATTCCAACTGCCATTTGATGTTGTTCTGGCAAACAACATTGCATTATCATATTTCATGGGTAAGTCCAGTCGCAGGTCATGAATGGCTTTCTGCCCCAACTTGTTTACATTTTGTAGGTCATGTCCTGCATATGCGAACCTCAGTGCAGTTTCAAATGTCTGGATGTTGCAAATTCATTTGCGTCTGGCTTTCCTGCAATAAGAAAAGATGTTGGGAGAAGCCCACTTCTTGAAATCTTCGTAATAGCCTGCCTGCCGGAAGTATTTGTGTTGATGTTTAAACAGCAATGTTACTATCGCAATGGGAGTAGTATATATATCAAATTATAGTAAACAAAGGCTTATCATCCAAATGAAACCTGGGTCTTTTAAGTTTTTAAGACTGGCACTTGACCGATTGCGTCATCAGGACATCACATGCCTGTATACACTTAGCCCTGTCGCTACCGCACCCATTGGGCATTGTTAGCCTGCTAAAGATGGTTTCGAATGCTGTTTTCAAGACTTTCCACAGTGCTCACGAACACACTGCATCATGTGACGTACAGTAGGAGAACAAAATTTTCGTTTTTATGGAGTTATTCTTTTTTTCTCACATCGCGTCCATTTTAGAATGGGCTCCAAAGATGTGTGTGCACTCTTCAAAGCTGAAAGCAATAACGGCTGCCTCCAAAAGCGGCATGAGTGCTCCGAAACATCGCAGATCTTGCAATTGTGCTGCTTCTGCAAGTGATTTTTATTGACGGCTTAAGCAGCATTGAGTCAGAGGATGCTGCCTTTTCATACGAGTTTGATTCTGAGAGCAACAATGATGGAAATCAACCCAGACCTTGAGGATAAAGTGCTGGTTCATGCTCCTCCGCCAAGTGAAGCCATTCACCATTACACACGCTCATACACACGCTCTCCACTCGCCCTGTCTAACCGCCAGAAGTGCTGGTTCATGCTCCTCCACCAAGTGAAGCCATTCAACATTACACACGCTCATACACACGCTCTCCACTCGCCCTGTCTAACCGCCAGAAGTGAAATTCCTTCTCTGCTTTCTCCCATACCGGAGCCGGAGGATTGTGTGACGAATACATCACGGCCGCCGCTTTCTTTTTCTATCTCCTTCTCTCTTTCTCTCCCTATCACGCTTTTGCTGGGTGGCATACTTCCCGTGATGGTCTCACATGCGAGCAGTTTCGTTTGTCTTGTTTCACGCAGCGGACAATTTTGTGCGCTCTACATGAGAACACCTGGTTAGCGGTATAAGTCAGTGCCACAATCACAAGCACTGAAGCAGTCGCAAGAGCTTGAAAGAGCACGATCGCAGCGCTGGAACACGGTAGAAAATGACATAGTAGTTACGCTCGCAGCGCGCGCAACTGCACGACGCGAGAACAAGCAGACAAAATGGAAGTACATCTCTCTTGCTATGATACGAAGTAAAACGAAGACACTCAGACATTCGACTTGTATGCTTATTATTTCTCTAACCGTTAATTCGTCAATTGAAGCAACACATAAAACAAATACCGTATTTACTCACATAATGATCGCACTTTTTTGTTAAAAAAGATGGCGCAAATTCAGGGGTGTGATCATTACGTGGGTTAAACTTTCTGCAAAAAGAGCAACATTTCTTTTTTCATCCCACATTTGCTGTGGGATGACAACAAGTCAACAAACAGGCAGCTGCCTGTTTGTTGGCACCAACAAAAAAATGTTGGTGCCAACAACATTGTTGTTTTGTTTTGTTTGAGGCACCAAAACAATAATGGTGACCAGCCGAGTAAGCCGAACGCAACTTTTTTTTTCTCATGAGTACATTACATGCAGTGAAACCGTTTCTTCCATATCAGTAATGAATAAAATCATTCATATTGGCAAGCTTGTGGCAGTAACGTAGCCATGTCCACTTTGAGTGGACAGAAACAGAGATAGGCGCACTTAGCTGCCAGTGACATAGAATCACATGGCGGGCATGCTGCGAAAACTGTGGCATTTGTCTTCACTACTGTCCTAATACGGCACGTTTCTGCTAAGGGTGGGCGAATATCTTAGCTGTGTTACAAGCGTCGACGTATGAACAGGGTACACTTCTAATGCATCAGTGTGGCTACTATCGTTGCCGCTCACGATTTGTTGCGTGCCCACGAGTGCAGACGAGAGGAATTGAAAGGCGCCTTTTTTGTTGTTGTTGTTCACCACAACCATTATAAAGCCAAGGCAAGTTCGGTTGCAGCTTTCCTTTTTTCATGGAAGTGCGGAAAGTGATGAAAGGAATGAAATGGGGCATCTGCTTAAGAATCTGTTTGGTGCGTGCAGACCAGTGGGTATGTCTTTAAGAGTCGTTCGCGTAGCATTCAACAGCATTCGACAGATGGCAAGCACAATCATCATTAGCTAGACTTGGCACACGACATATCGCTGCGGCAAGTTCTGGGTGCGATCATTACGCGAGTGTGATCATTATGCAAGTAAATACGGTAACTGATGTTTCCTTGAATAACTCTTGAAGTCACATGTCACTGTGAGTGAGGTCCCAGCACTGCCATGTATGTAGGCACACTTGTGTGATTGACGTCGATTATCCAGCTGGGAGTGCAGCGCCTGCGAGGGGAAGGGCAAACGGCATTTGGTTTGAAATTTAAGCTGTTTCTGCGGCGCGAAGAGATGTAATATTTTGCAGACACGGTCGTCAGCACACATTGTATGCTTGCTCTTTGGCGGCTCAGAATGGCCAGACCCTTTGAGGGGGCCCTTTAAGTGGAATATGCACGTCCCTGTATACACCTCCTTTAAAAGCATGGCATCTCAGAGGTTTGTTGCTACCACCACCCTGCCACTGCTGGCTGCAGGGGCACAGTATTATTCTAGTCTTCCTGGACTTTTTTTATTAGAGTGCAACGGCTGCCTACGTTACAGATTATACCACCATTCACCTGCATGGAGTATTGTAGTAGTACTCTTTTTTTGTAAACCTGAAGGACATATACAGCGTGGAATGCAAAGAAGCCACTTTTTTTATCATTTACAAGTTGCTAAAGGTGTCATATACAGCACATTGTTTGTCTTCTTTTCTTCTTTACCTCTCTGGAAGTAAATTTGCAACTGTATAATTGTTGTGATGAAATTTATTGTATTGAAGTGTGTTTTAGCTGTGGTATTTGCAGCTGATGCTTTGATCATCTCAAATACGAGGGCAAATCGGAAAATCTTTGCCCCTGTTTTTTATTGGCCAAGATATGGTACATACAGGCAATTACAAATACATGTACTATTCTACACACCTTACACTATTTTTCTACATAGTCCCCACACCAGTTCAGACATTTCTCCATCACAGCACTAAATTTGAGATAGTAGAATTCGTCCGGCTGACTGTGGGAACCACCGTCAGACTGCTGTCTCGGCTTCATCGTTGCATGTGAATCGTTGTCCTGCCAGGAACTTCCTCAGCGGACCGAAAACGTGGAAATCACTAGGGGCGAGGTCCAGGCTGCGTGGTGGGTGGTTCAGACTCTCCCAGTGAAATGACCAGAGCTTGTCGGCAGTTCTGATTGTAGCATGTCAGTGCCGTGTCGCAGAGCTACTGGCAGATAAGGCCAGGCCGGTCCAAGAAAGGTCCGTCCCTGGGAGTGGATATGTTGACTGTGCACCTACAGCTGTAATTTGGCTAAAAACAGGGGTGAAGACTTTCTGGTTCTCCTTCATAGATTATGAATTTTCAGTCATGAAAGTAAATCCTGAGCACTGGCCACTTTGTATTAGTAGAAATAAAGTATACAGTGCTCTGTTTTTTTCTGCAGAGTACATGACCAGTATTGGAGCGCAAAAATACATCTCATTTTATCTTCATGCTGAGGTAAGTCCTGCCTGCAACTCGTACTTTCTCACTTTTCATGCTGGCCTTGGCATCAATAAAACATATTCTGGTGGCCATTACTGCAAAGACATCTTTTTTGTTTTCTTTTACAAGGGCTTCAAAGTGTCAGCGGAACAGCTACTGAGCCAAGCCATTACTGAAGACAGAAACACAAATCTTGAATCTCTGAGGGAAGCTGCAGCTAACATTTACGACACATACATCTCCGAAACAGTAAGAATTAATTTTGCTTGTTTTTTGTACATTAGCCCGTGCTTCTTGTACTTTTTAGTCCACCTGAAACATGAATAAGAGACAAAGTATGAAGTTTAATGTATTAGTGCATGGGCTAAAGCTTGTTGATGGCAGGTCAAGAGCACAACAGCAAAATCCCCTTGCAGGGTACATGTATACGTACACCGTATAGATACAGTAGAATTACATGAATCTCTCGGGATGGTGAAAAAGTTTGTATAATCTGAAACTTGTATAATCTGGAAAGGTAAAATATCGGAAAGTTAAGGGGGGATGCTGCAATGAAATGCAACAGCTGCTCAAACTTTCTAGTTTGCTAATTTTTTTTTCCGTACTATCTTAAGTCTTCCTTATCTCGTAGCAAAATGCTTAGAAGAAATATGCAGCAGAACTTGAGAAGACTGCACTTCTTTAGAGTGTTGTCTTCCAAATCGGGAGGAAAATTTGGTGCAGTTTTCCATCTACGTTGCGCCGTAAACACGAGAGATAGGATATTCTTGTAGTTACAGTGCTGTATTTCTCCATGCAAAAGTAAAAGCCAAAAAAGTGAGCACGAAACTGGGCAACTAGTGTCACGATTCGTTGCTGCAGTCCCGTGGCATCTTGTCTAGATGTTATCTAGAGATGAGTTCTGTTGCAAGTATTTTTCTCTCATACTGCTAGATGTTATGAGCAGGACCCATTGGCTACTGAACTTAATGCAACTAATAAAAGGGGCACACTAAGACACACGTTTACAGTGGTGTTACAACGAACATCTCTAAAAGTGTTCTATTACCTTTTCACTGTCGTCTATGTGCAAACAGGTTTAGAAGTTTATGGAATGCAGGTTCCACGACAAAGTTGAATGTCAACACACATTTAGCTTGGAGCCTGAGACTGAGCAACTCTGTGTTGGTTGTGTGCTCTAGTAAACTTGGCACATTTGATATCCAAGTTGTGTGCCCTCACTCCAGAAATATTCTGCTTTTTCTCAAATCCAATGACCTTTAAACTTTCACCCTGCCTGCACATCTTTAGACATTAATGTCGTCAAGCAATTTTGGACTTGGTGTCATTTTACTGTTTCCATGTGTCCCACTGAGGTTTGTTGAACTCTTTCTAGAAATTACTGTCATCTAACTTATGCATTTTGTCTACACTCAGGCGACATCAAGGATCAATATTGACGAAGCACTGGCTAAGAAGCTGCTTCGCAAGCTTCGAGTTGAGACGCCAGACGAGTTCTGGTTCGACGACATCCAGCAGAAGGTATGCATGGCACATCAGTATGCAAAACAAGTACTATTACAGCTTACTTTAACAAGTTTGTGAAGGAATATGTGTTACATACATGCAGGCACCATAAGCAAAGACCTGCATTTGGGTAATATTTTAAAACACAAACCTTCTATAATTGAAACATGTGGATATCACAAGTGACTGAATAGAGCATGTCACTAACATGCTAGGCATACCTTTGGTTATTCTTTGAGTTAGTCATGTGGGTTCCTACAATGGCATATGAATTCACAAACCTATAGTGTCATTCTGTCTGTTCGTTTTAGAAGATCTTCGTGATGTTCCGATAGTCGGCAAGTTACACTGCATTCTCATTTTTATTTGGATGTGGCATTCTTAGGCTCAGTTAATTTTTTATTGATAAAGATGGACTCTATTGCATTCTAATGAAGTCAAAGACTGAACTTAGAGTTCCAGAAGCTCAACAGCCCAAACACAAAAGAATGTTTGACTCTTTTAAAGCGCCAAGTCATTGCTGCGATAGAGGGAAAATAGAAGTTTCACCTTCATTTTCTCTTCTAGTAATCAACCTCTTACCATAAAATTATTGAAAATAAGAGTTTTGAAAGGATACCTTATCAGTCTATCCAAATTTGGTGTTTCTCTTTCCTGCCCCTTAAAGTTTAAATGCCTAAAAGGAACCACATCTACAGGTTGAGTACACATCCACAGGCTGTGCACTGATGAACTAGATCTTTTTTTTCTATAAGGTTGCAATTTTTTTAATGCAGGATCTCCATCTATCATTACAGGTAGCTCAGATCATGCAGGAGGAGCAGCATTTTCCAAGCTTCATGAAGTCCGAGGGCTACATCAAGTTGCTAGCTGAGCTCGACCTCCTGAAGGATTTCGGCTCCAAGTCGGACGAAGAAGGTAAAGGGCACTCATGAAACGCTTCTTGCTGCAGAGGTGTAGCAGCAGCCTACAGTTTGTGTACCTTACGTTTGCACGTTTAAGCCGCAACAAAAATTCTAGGGCTTAAACCTCAAAGTCCGAGTGCGTGTTATATGCGGATATCTCCTGGAGGTGTAGCTTCACGGCAGTGGCGAGCGAATTGCCAAGAAACCACTCCTCCAGGCTAAATTCTCCGCCATTTAAAAATTTCATTACCTTCTAGGGAACCCCGCCCTCTGGAGACCCACCCCCACTGTTAAAGCTCCCTTCTGCCCTCTTTCATTTCACCCATTCTCGTCTTTTCAGGTGGCCATCTTGAATTTTGGCTGTGTTAGTGGTTAGCAAATGGTGCATGTGGCATTGGCGAACTAGAACTGATTAGCTCAAGCAGGCTAAGTGACAATTTTTGACCTCCCTGTTTTAAAGTGGCATCCAATAAATAATAATCATCATCATTGGCTCACAATGAGGTGCGCTTGACAGCAGTCCTCCGCAGCACTGCAGAAGTTTAACATCATCCATGTCGCCGAAAGGGTGGGAAACACTGCTTGAAGATTTGATGTGAACAAGTTGTGCATCCTCGAATTGAGACTGTTTTTAAAAGATTCGAGTGTTATAAGCAATCAATACCACAAGTTACATGCACATTTTTTTCTCTCTCTTTTTTTCCCTCTCTAGGTATGTTGTAATTGGGGTTGGGGGTTATACACAGAAAAGTACTGTATTCAGGCTGCGCATGTTGAGCCAAAGTTCAGCACCCAGGGATAACTACCTCTGGAGGCTTGGCTAAAAGAGAGTTAAGCCTTTGCTGTCATGATTATTTACCACTTTTCTTTCGTTCCCTTCAGGACCTGTCGCACATTTTGGAAGTCATACAAAAATAGCACTCATACACATGAATTCATTGTAAGAGATTTATTTCAGGAAGTTTCCTTTATTCCTGAGGCTGTTCTCCAGTTCACAGTCTCTCCAGCCGTCATCATGCTGTACGTGATCACCACAAAAACCGTTCTCTCTAGGGTCCTCATTGTCACTTTTTTCTTCAAGAGACACTAAAGAAAATCACTAAATCAGTTTGAACTGATAAAGTATTCTTTTAAAGCTTTATTTTCGTTAATTTTGTGGTAAATTATCTGCTTCATCTAGGTAATAGTTTGAATATTACATGGCAAAGTGAAGGTCAAAGTTCCGTCTCTTGATTTTTCTGCTGAAATGCCAGTGGGGGTACGTCAGTGCAGTCACAAACTTTCTCATATTTGAGCCATTATGGCTCAGTGAAAGTCCTCAGAATTTGCTAAGTTCAGTCTTTGCCTCTTTTAGAATGCACTTAAAGCCCACATTTAACGATCAAAAATTAACTAAGCTTGGGAAGACACTGTCGAAATTTATGACGTCACAGTGAGTCAGTGCGAGAACTTCAGCGCAGCGGCCCCACCAGTCTTTCATTTTTGCATCTTTGCTGGCTGACCAAGTCATCTCTCACAGTGAGAGTGGCTTTTTGAGATATTGCACTGGAAGGGTAATTTCAGAGGTGGTTCAAATATCAACTTTTTTTAATACGAACCAACTATGGGTAGTGAGTACTGAATACCTAACAGTCAAATGCAGACGTACATATTTACAGCAGGAATGTTCATTTCGGTATGATTAGGTACAGCACCTGCATTGACTAGAGCAAAAAAAGACAGCAAACTGTCTAGGACAAAGGATCAGTTTAAACACGAGGTCACTAATTGTGATGTAAAAAAACTGCACGAATAGCTTCTCAACAACTTTAGAGTCCAGTTGCAAACAAGCTTTCCATGAAAGAATGTCTGCTCTACAACTAGCTTTTCAAGAATGCTGAATAAACCGCTGCTGGAAAAAGATGAGAAGTTGTGGAATTAAGAAAGAAAAGAAAAAAGCTGCTGAAGGACTTGTGTGCCCCAGACACATATAAAAGGGCCCACTCCAAGGATAACATCACTGGTTGCAGCTTAAAACATAAGACTGCTGTGCATGACTGGACTGCCAAAAGCAGTAAATGGCACACTACATGCAAAAATCACAGGTTGTCATGTAGGCTTCCACTGCGAAACTGAAAACAAGGATTTCATTCTCGATTTTCTTTCTGCGTTGCTTCAAAAGCTTTGTCACCACACTTTTGCTCATTTGTGATACATTGCTTAACAGGTGAAGAACTAGACTTCAGCATTTGGTTTTTGGGAAATATTTGGTTCATTTCGAATGTGCGAAAATAGTAGTTCCTTTTCGAATACAGATAGTGAATGTGTAGTACATCTTCAAAACTTGCAGTATTCGCCCATCCCTACCTAGTTAATTTACTACTACGACTCAACCTATTCTTCTCTTTAGTGTCCCTTCAAATGCTCTTGTCCAAGGATGTTTGCTAATCGAAGGCAAAATATATTCCTCCTTGGCAATAAAATCATCTTCAGGGTCTTATAAACATATGCATGTTGAGAAAACATTGATGGCACGAAGTGCCAAGATGATGGCAAGACCACATGCAAGTTAATTAAAGTGTGCTGCTGAAAAAAAGTGCTGCTCATACACAGGCACTGTGAAGTACAACTATTGACAGTTGAAAAGACTTCCAAAAAGGGCTTCAACAAACACGAAAGAAAAATGCAAGCACATGCAAGCAAGCATGCGAGTTGAGTGCTTTACAACATCTGGTCGGAACTGATAATTTCGTCTGTCTGGAGGGGCTAGATATGTGACCGCAGCTACAAGACTTCTTTGCTTTTGACAGTGAACTGGGTGTAACAGCATTACCTGTGCTAAATCTGTTTGCATGAGTACTTCAAGATGCACCTGTCATTTTCCATGGGATCACAACATTTTCAAGCAAATGAATCATGACTTGAAGCCAGTTGCCTAAGAATCTCTTGTAGACATGTGTGCATAGTTTGTGTGCCAGGGTATTGATCTCTGTGGTGTTAATTGCTGATGCAGATTCCTTCAGTGGAGCCAAGTCTGCGGGGAGTGGGGTAAGTCGATTTTCATCACGTTTTATGCCCGAGGAACATAGTGTGTTACCTTTGATTTATTGCACACGGCATCTTGACCATGTCAGCAGTGCTTAATAATTAACACGTATATAAATGACCCAACAGCAGTAGCCCAGTGGCTATGGCATTGCAGTAGTGAGCTCAAGGTTGCGGGATCGATTGTGGGTTCATGTACTTAAATTTATGTGCACATTAAGGAATCCCAGGTGTTCAAAATTAATCCAGAGTTCTCCACTACTGCGTGCCTCATAATCAGATGGTTGTTTTGACACATATCGGATACAGTCAGATTCCATTAATGGGACCCAGACAGGACCGACGAAATTGATCAAATTATCCAGTATGTTGAATTCAACAAGGTGCAGAAAAAAAACCAGCACACAGCACCAATTCATTTGGCAGCATTTGCTCGAGTCCAACGTGCCTCCAAATCAAATGCAAACCCATTTTCTGCATTGCCAAAGTAGAAAAACTATGCAGAAAGGTCATTAAAGCACCTTAGCAAAGTAGAAATCTAACGCCTTATGTGTATAGCAATGCATCAAATTAATTCTTATAAGTTTATTTCTTTTTTTTATAGTCGTTATTCACGAATAAACAGTACATATATACCAATGCAAAATATTCTTTTCTCACTTTACAGTCAATCTAGAAAAATTACAGTAAATTTGTTTCGAAATAGGTCCCTCAGAAGAATTGGAATCTGCAATAAAAGAATCGACCCCAGGCAGTTGCATATGGCAAAAAAAATCTATCTTGCATTGCTCACTCTCTTACATTTCCCAGGATGATTGTGGAAGCCTCAACTCCCTGGAACAGGAAGACGAGCCCATTGAGTTTCTCATTAAGGAGATGCCCTCAGAACCTCCTGATGCTCCCGAGTCTGTCACCAACAAGACACCAGGAATGTTGCTGATTGCCAGCATATACAACACAGGTCTGGGCACTTGGTTAAGCTTGGATGGACTTGGTTAGGTTTGGCTAGACATTGCAGAACTTGTGGAGTCATAAACATTTGCCCACTTTGCGGTCATTTCAATTAGGAACTAGTGTTAAGCTCATTTTGAACTCAATGCAAAAAGAACACTCGTGTACGAAAGTGTAGTAAGTGAATCATTTCAGAAGGTTTTCCTTGTTCCCCAGCTTCTTGTATGGTTTACATTCTACAGCATTCTCGTTTTTGTCTGCTTTTGTGCACTGTGTCTGTGCCAGGCTGTACAACTCGGACACCGATGTGCTACGCATGTCAGGTGATAAGCCATCTGCAGGCTCCAGAGCGTATCATCACTGCCAGAAGTGCATACTGATGGAGGAAATCCTCTCATTTGTGCAGTAAACGACCAATAATTTGGACATACTTGTATATTAGGACAGCCCCGTGGCACCGCCACTAGCCCCGTAGATTTAATGTACAAGGACGACTGAAACTTTGGACACCTTACAGTGAGCCATGCAATAATTCGGACTAATTTGGCCGCCGAGTTCAGCAGAAATAGCAATATTTTCGTTTTGATACGTCGCCAGCATGGTCACCAGCCACCAGTGCCTCCTCAAAACCGAAACTTGTGAAGCCTAGCAGTCACCGATCTAGTTGTCGCCGAGGAGAATGCAGTGCAATGAAGTGTACTTTCGTCTATCTGTAGCAGCATGCAATGGTCGAAATACTGGCCACCATTTTGTTGCGATGCCTTCCGCTCATTTATATGCCACTCTTATCCACCCACCGTTCACAGCTGGCTGGTCCCATTGATAATGCATGTCGGGTGTCGCTCTGACCGCTGACGAAGCATAAAAAGTGTTAAAAGGAATAGGATAAAAGGCAGTGCTAGAAATTCGTGGCCACAGAAGGCCTAGGCCAAAGGCAAGTGTACGTGCATACAGTAATTCGTTGACAAACTTGGGCCGTATTCTCGGGCGATCACTTTCAAAGATATCATTTTCGTGACATTTCGCATGGTAGCACCGGACATGTGAACGGGTGGCAGGTTTCCGTACTGTAATAAGATAGTGTTCTTGGCACTGTACTAAGGATGCCATCCCCCATAGATGCCGATGAATCTTGCGCTAGTCACACGAAATTGAAGGTATTATGGCTTTAAAAGTTTTGATCCGAAAATACAGCACACCTTCTTTGGCCACTTATGAAATAAATTTACTTCTTCTAAGGCTAATACGGTATTTTGTACTCCCAATTATTCAGACTATTTGGCAGCCTCGTTGAGTTCAAATTATCGGCTGGCGACTGTATTTTGTTCTTTTAAATAGAAGGCTTGGCAGTTTCGTCCATATTGCAGTGCTCACATGCTCACGCTCCCACACGTGCACCAGCTGAATTTGGCGGGTTACACTGACACCCCTCCTACATTCACACTGCTCCTGTGAATGAAGGAGCATCGAAAGAACTCCATCACTGCACGACGCCGTGCAGAGCTTGAAGTGGATTTCTCTGTCGCGTGAAAACCACATTGGTTGTGAGCATGACACTGTCCGCCATTGTCAGTCCTTGTTTTTGTGCACTGGTCACAATTTAGAAACTTTGCATTCAAGCCCACTGTCTAGTTCTAACTTCAGCAGAAAAAGAAGTGCTTGCATGCGTGAGTGCTGTAAGCTTTTGCTAAAGCTCCACCATGCATTTGCAGGAATAGTGCGGCAGTCCAGCACACAGTATGCCCTGTATGCAATATCTGTGACTCGCCGTGAGCTGCAGACTACGGAGGAGCGTTGGTGTGTCTTCAGGAGGTACAGCGACTTTGACGACTTCCGCATCCTTGTCTTGGAAAAGGTGAAGCTTTCTGCTTTTGGGGGTGGTCATTCGTTGTAGGCTTTGTTAAGGCATTATAAATATCCTACCTGTAATGAATGAACTGGAGAACCATGGCTAGCTGGGCAAGTCAGTACAACCGGATATTTACCTGCAGCACAAATAAATCACCTTTCCTTTGTGTTATGTCTATTTGTTCGTGCTGTAGGTAAACATATGGCATTCGTCTGCATTTTATGGGCAGCCTCCATGGTATGTATACTAGTCAGTGTTAATCCTCTAGCATTATGAGCCACTTTATTCTTGTTGTACTGTCTCAGTATTTCAGAATGACTATGTACGAGGGTTGATCCAGAAATAAGGTTCCCAAAGAGCTCCGGCCACACGGGGAGGTGCAAGGCGAAATCCGGCAACACTGCTGCACGCCGCTGTTCCCCCACTCTCAATTCCCCGCGATGGCACTTTGCTGCGCCACTCATTCTTGGCTCAGCAGCCGTCCGACATGGAGGTTCCCATTGTTGATCCCGCCAAGTGCGAGATTCGTTCCGTAATTCACTTTTTGCACGCCAAAGGAACTTCACCCATGGATATTCATCATCAGTTGATAGAGGTGTATGGCGACAAGTGTATGTCTGTTCAACACGTTCGAAAGTGGTGCAGGGAGTTTAGCGCCGGTCGGGAGAAAGTCCGTGATGGAGAACGGAGTGGAAGACCATCAGGTTCGGAGACGGTTATCAAGATTGGCCAACGCGAAGTGCTTCAAAACTGGAGGATCATCATCCGTGAACTTGTTGCTCAGATTCCTGGGAGTTCTTATGGTACAGTGGAAAGGGATTTCACTGAAAAATTGGGGTATCACAACTGTTATACTCGATGGGTACCATGGCTATTGACCTCAGACCACAAGGAGAAACGCCTTGACTGTGCTCGCCAGTTTCTTCAAAAGTGTCAAGAAGATAAGGAAGGATTGTTGGACTCCATTGTTACGGGAGACGAAACGTGGGTATTTCATTTCACTCCCGAAACAAAACAAAAATCCAAACAGTGGCGTCACCCAGAGTTACCAGTCGCAAAGGAGTTCAAACAAAGTCCTTCTGCTGGCAAAGTCATGGCCAGTATTTTGGGGGGATCGTAACGGGATGCTGCTGACAGATTTCATGGAACGTGGGACAACAATCAACTCGGACAGTTATTGTGCAACACTAAGAAAACTCAGGCGAGCTATCCAGAACCACTGGTGAGGACGACTGGCAGCCAGTGTAATGCTGCTTCACGACAACGCCCGACCTCACGTCTCCCATCAAACCCAGAAACTTTTGACAAACTTTGGGTGGACTGTCATACCCCACCCACCATAGAGTCCAGACCTCGCACCTAGTGATTATCACTTGTTCCCCAAGTTAAAGGAACATTTGAGTGGCTAGTGCTTCCGGAGCGACGATGAAGTCAAAGAAGAGGTGAAATGCTTCCTAAATGGGTTGGCAGTGGAGTTCTATGACATTGGGATACAGAAATTGGAGTACCATCTACAAAAATGCGTAGAAAAAGATGCCGATTATGTAGAAAAGTAGAGCAAAGTTTCATCTTTCCAATGATTAAATTTCTATGAGAATAAACAATGATGCCTATTTCTAAAATTGATGGGAACCTTATTTCTGGATCAACCCTCGTACATTCCGTTTCATGCCTTTCTGACTTGTGTTGACTGCCCAACAAAATAGAAGTCTTTGCTGTGATTTATTTTCTCTGTATTTGCATAACAAATTGTTACAGCATCAAAAGTGAGTGCAGCTGGCAGTCAGGTGACCATGTCATTGAGAAGTACATTTTCCTAACAAAGAGTGAAACTATAACAGCTACTGTAGCCCTCAGAAACAGTCTTTATAAGTGGCTGATACCATTCTTTTAATGAAGTTTAAGGACGTGGCATCAACTTCGGCCTTTATTCAGCACATTGGGCTCACATGCCAACTTACAATGGGCAGTGCCGTAATGGTCTAAAATCTGACATTTTCGTGGTGTAGTTTTTCTATTTTGGATTTAAAGGGGGCCTTGAAAATCTTTAAATAAAGATAATATAAAGGGAAAACAATCTCTTGCATATTGGCTTTATCACAATATTTCTGGTTCATATACTTTAGCTCAGGGCAATACCTGTGCTGTATATCTGTACGAGCAGTATTAGTCATACCCCTTCTGTTTCATCTTCTTTACCTGCAGTTTCCAAAGTTGTCTAAGTTGCCTTTTCCTGGGAAGAAGACCTTCAACAACCTGAGCCTTCAGTTCCTGGAGCAGCGGCGATCTCAGCTGAATGAGTTCTTGCAGCAGATTCTACATCCTGACATCTTGACAGCTAATCCAGGGCTACGTGATATGGTGCTGCATTTCCTTGAGCCAGGCACCTACGAGAAAGGAAAAAAACAGTTTGCAAGAACGGTGAGCACTGTCGCTTTTGTCTTTTGCCTGTGGCACAAATTTTACTTTATTCTGTATGTTCAAGATGTTGTCATTGGTGGTCATTAGCAATACAGTCGAGCCCATTTGTAACGATACTGGTTTTGTACAATATATAGCATATAACAATGAGCAGCCAATGAACCGTCAACTTTTGTATGTGTTCTATGCTAAAATAAGCCGCTTACTACAATGCTCCCACGCTGTGTCTTAGCCTCTTCTTTGTCCTTGTCTTGTGCGCGAAAAGCTGGATTCATGTCCTACCAACATGCCCAGACTGTCACCTTAGTTATCAGTTGTAACAAGTAAATGTGTTTGAGGGGTGTGTGCCTAAAAAGAAAAAGTGCAAAATCCTTGAAAAAGAACAAACAACATGAGCCCCTTTGGCAACCCACCTCGGTGCCACGCGCATTCCACACCCCTCCCTCCCCCCCTCTGCACAGCACACCTTCGCCACATGCCTGGAAATAAAAAAAAAGGCAAAAAAATACGAGCCATTTTTCGAAGCCTTTCTCTGTGCCACGCACCTTGCACAGCATGCCTTCTTCACACCCCTCTCATGTCTCCCTTCCACCTTCTCGCTGACATCGTAGGGGAGGAAGGGAGCCATGCCATGTGCTAGGTGCAAAGCATAAAAATGGGGGGCTAGCGAAGCGACTCGCTTTTCTTTTTTTCTTCTTCTTCTGGATTTCACATTCCTTTTGTTTTTAGCACAGACACCCAGTAGCCAGATTTAATTGTTATTGGCAATAATGCAGCATGGGAACATTGTAGTAAGTGGTTTATGTTACCCTAGAACACACAGCAAAGTTCAGGGTGGGGCAGCAGCTCATTGTTACATCCAAGTATCGTTGGAACCGGTAATGCTATAAGTGGGTTCTACTGTGCTTCTTTCTGTCAAAATAAAATGCATAAATGTTTGTCCCCTCTGCTTTTTTCACGCAACCCGGTTACAACAATTATCGGTAATAACAGTGGGATGTTCTTGGCACTTGAAATAGGGAGGTTCAACTGTATTGCCAAATGCTTTAAACAGAAATCTCCAGAAACTATTCCCAAAACCTACCGAGGTTATTTCAGGTTTCGGTCCTCGGTCCTTTGAATGTGTAGTGAAGGAAATCACATCAGCTATTTCAATGCATCGCATGCACGAGTACAGCATGAGAGACTGCAGCTCTCACAGTAATTGCATTGTTAGTATAGATGCATATCTGGTTACTCTGTGAAGGGGGCCCATACTTTCACCAAGTAACCTTCCTTTTTTGCTCGGGAATCCTATATTCACCTTGGAAATTAATTCAAATTCAAAAGCACTTAATTCAGTCATGCAGGCTCGACAAGAGTAATAAGGCTGTGCTGCATTTCAAGTAAACAAAGTTAGTCCTGTCATCAGTGGTGATTGTTCCTGCCACATTTGTCATTCATGCAGATGGGCTCTCTAGTCAATCCATTCAAGTCATCAGTGCGCAGCATGGGCACCATGGTGAAAAATGCTCCCGAGAACCTGCTCGATGGACTGCGCGACAGCATCGTTAAGGTGCTACGCAGCCGGCCGACAGCATCTCCTGTGGACGTCATGATTCAGGGCAGCGAGAAAGTGGGCGCTGGCATCGACGTTGAGGTGAGCTGACGTGCAGACGAGTGAAATCACTTGCTGTCTCTTCATTCTGCGTGTTCAGCAGGTTGACCATCCGAGTGCAGCAGTACAGTTGAACATTGCTGTAATGAATATGAATATAACTAATTGTCGGATGTAACAAAGTAAATAACAAGTGCTTCTTGACGATATCAGCATGTAACAAATGCATGTTTACAACGAATATCGAATGTAGCAAAGGGATCTTTATGTTGTATGTGACTTCTTTATTATTCAACTGTATTGTATCATTTGGCCATTGAAGCTGTGCCACTAAAGCGGGGAAGCATTAATGGCAAGCCTTGGATCCATCTAGAGTTTCAAGTACCCCCTCCAGCCCCCTATAGAAACCGCGCAACATTTGACTAATGCTTATAGAGGTCCTAGTTGCCAAGAAAGTTGCAACCGAATAGTGGCTGCATGCTGCTTCTGCCACAGTTCAAGATGCCTTCGACGAGTAGAGCGGCTCTTGTAGGAATGCAGTTACACCAGCATTCTCAGTTACACCAGCATTCTCAGTTACATCAGCATTCTCAGTTACACCAGCTCTGCTAGGCACTGAACCTCCCTATAACAAAGTCGCATTTTACATCAAAATACTTAGGTTATACCCAATATTCATTAAAACCATGTGTTTGCAGTAGAACCTTGTTGAAGTTATCCTATTTCATAGGATTTCCAGGAGCCAGCATTGGCGATTGAGAATGGAAAAGGTACCCGATACAGTTATGCTTCTTTTTTACCTGTTAATACGTTCCCAGAAGACACACTCTTCTGGCAGCGACATCCAATATACAGTAAAAGCTCATTAATTCGAACCGCAAGGGGAAGCTGCTTCAGTTTGAATTAATGAAAGTTCGAAGTAACGAAAGTGAAGGAGAGCAACAGAACACTGCGATTTGGAAGCAGTAGGGTATGTCAGAAATTGGGCGTGTCAGAAAGTGATGGCGTGTGCCGCGGGCACACGCCATCTTCAAGTCGAAGCTCTGGGTCCGACTGTACCGCACCACCGATGTCCACCGGAACGAACGTTAGCCGAGACTTAACACCATCACAAAGAATCGCAACGGCCGATACCTTCTAAGCTGAAAACAGACGTGCACAACCGATGAAGACTGCTGAGACAAAGACACTGAACATGTGAAGGTGGCGAAGGCCGCGATTCGTTGGTTCTTGATTGCAAGCACAGCTGAGACGCACATGATTTGCTGTGTTTTGTTGCTTGCCGCGGCATCTGCCGCACAACATTAGCAGGTGCACAAGATTTGCAAAGCCTCCAAGATTCGCAACGGGCAAGAAGTCTCGGAGGTTACGTAGAACGGAGAGGTGGCAGCTGCGCTGCCTTCTGGCCGAGCCTGCACCGGTTAGATTTTTTCCGATTTTGCGTCGGAGGCGACACAGCCTTGTGTGTAGGCAGTAGGCGCGTTTCCCTAGCCGTGTGCCAGGCGAGCGTAGTTCGAATTATCCGTGGCAGAACTTTCTCGCGTTCGAATTAACGGGCTTTTTTATACATAGACTTCTGTGGAGCTTGGCCGGACCAAATCGTAAAGTTCGAATTATCCATAAATTCGAATTATTGAAGTTCGAATTAACGAGCTTTCACTGTAGTATCGAACTATGATCGTATGATATGTTTTCCGGCCGTTGGATGCCTTGTAAGCAAGAAAAGTCGTGAGGCATGCACAGTCGAGAGCAGTAAGCACCCGCAACGGCAGCTTCACTGCTGTACTTGCCCACCCATGCCACATGAAAAATGCCACCATGCACTCGGTTTCCTATTCCATGGCAGTAAATCTCTCACAGGTCACGCACATCACCATTCACAGCTATTGCCCCCAACCCATTGCAGTAAGCATCTTCACCTATCTGTTTCACAGCACGTGTGCCGTAGGAAGCATACTGCACGCTTTTAATAGTTGATAAACAAAGTGCGCCGTGGTTCCCTGCTGCAGGCAGTCCGAAGTGAGATTCATGTTTCGCTCTGGCACCATCTTGGCATCGCATTCTGGCGTTGCCCACCACCTTGATTTCATTTCAGTTTCTCAACACCAGTCTTAAAACGACCACACATGTCTCGGGTTGCTTGGGCCCCACAAGCTCGCCGCGGTCCCAGGCCACAACAATTTTTGCGATTTGACACGCAAAACTTTCCGCCAAAATGGCTCACCCCAAGAAGCTGCTGACCCAGACCGAATTCAAGGAGCGCAAATGTAACCTTGCAGAAGCCGCAAAGACGACAATGTGCTCCACCAGATCGACGCATGTCGGCACCTTGCGCTGCAATGCTTTGCATTACTCTGAGGCTGCCAAATTTTTTAGTGGCTTCGGATCGTACGTTTTCCCAATTAGTATGTTTTCTGCTTCTTTCTTTCTCCTTTTTTGACCCCAACATTTATGAACGAGGTTCTGCTGTATTCCTCTAATATCGGTGAGAAACATTTTACATTTAGTACTTTGTTATATCCAATAATTTGTTGTATTCATGTTCGTTTATTTGTCCAGATTAGGCTGTACTGCCTGCTTTGAGTCAGACACCCGCAGAGAGAGGGCGCGCCGTACTTCTGCAGATAGTAGCACCAACGGAATGGTGCAAGTGAGTCCTTCTCTAGGAAATGCGCATATAATTGGCTAAACAGCATTTTCTTTCATCATGAAGTGCAATGAGATGAGCGTTCTTATTATCAGTAATTCAGTACAAGTTGCAGATGATAAACTAGGATAAACCACCCAGGGAAGCTGGCTTTGTGTTTTCGGCAATGGAGGCATCTATCCTGCCCTATGCCGTCATTTTCCACCAAGTGAGACTACGAAATATCTACGTTTATATTTAGTGTCTTAACTTTTTCTTTAGTGTCCTTTTAGAGGTTTGTACCCATATTAAGTGTGGTTAGCTTTTTCTAATCAAGAACCATTGATCAAAACCTAAGCAGCAGTAAGTGTAAGAGTGCTTAAAAGAAAAATGCACTTCTCATGTACAAATGCCACCGCACCCACATACGTACTAGGCAGGAAGGCTGTTGCTTGTAGAAGCATTCGCATAATTTATGTTCTCGCAGCTTGACTGACGGCGTAGTATTGAAAGGTACATAGCATGGGCAACACACCCATCTATTTCTAAGATGGAAGTTTGAGCCTATTGTTGAGGCATGATTGAATAAAAACAGCAGGTGTAAAGAGGCCAGCCACAAACAAAAGCCACTGTGAGCTTGTGCCTTTTGTGCATGTTGTGCCTGTGTACAGTCTTTTATTCAGCTATTCCTGGCTGCAAGCTGGGACTTCAAGGGAGTTCAGCATTTTGTGGCTTCTGTGTTTTTAATAAAGTAGACTTCTGTTGATTTGACTCTGGTTCATTCGATTTTTTGGTTAATTCGATCCTGACCTGGCCGACGCCCATGCATTTCTATGGGTCCAAACTTCCATTATTTCGATTCTAAAATTGGCCTTTGCTGGATAATTAGAACTTGGCCAGATAGTGCACCCGCACCTGACCCCCGCTGGGACCCCAGTAGCAACTTTTTTAGTGGCAACTCTTTTAGCAACTTTCAAGCAATAACCATAGCTCACGATGTCCAAAAATACACGTTTGCCTGATTCCAACAAAATTGGGCCGAAAATTGTCTGCATAGTGCAGTTGAATATGAAACCGGAACCCCTTTGCGGCGTTAGTATGCTTAATGTACTGCAGCAAAGCTGACTTTAAGAACTGTGCGGCGAACCTAACTATAGGAAACCGACCGCCATTGTGGAACGCACATATTTTTCTTGCTTAAAAAAAAAGCCAGGTGCATGTTAGATTTCTACTTTCTTTAGTAGCTTTAATGTAATTCCTATGTTAGTTTTCTGCTTTGTACACATAGAAAGTGGGCACGCATATGATTTGGGGGGCATGTTAGATTCTGGCAAATACTGCCCAATGAATTGGCGGTGTGTTTTCGCATTTTCTTATGCATCTTGTTTATTTAGACCCACCGGATGATTTGATCAATTTCGTCTGTCCCATCAGAGTTGAAATAACAGAAGTCGACTGCATTAAGCACTTTCTGTTGATGCATTTATCTGGTTTCAGTTGTTTTGAACAGTTGTACCCTCGACTGAAGTCAGTGCAACAGTTTAAAAAAACTCATATTATGGCATATCTTATTTTGTTATAGCGCAAGCTAGACAAGGACAACAGAAGGCACATCTGACACACACAGCGCTGTGTGTGTCAGATGTGCCTTCTGTTGTCCTTGTCTAGCTTGCGCTATAACAAAATAAGATATGCCGTACCAACAAGCCCCTATTGCTATCCTTATCGACGTCATATTATGGCTTGCTGTTCAAGTACATAGTTATTGGAAGAGGCATTTTTATGAAGTAATTCACAGGATGCAGATAAAGAAATGACTTGGTGTTGTGATTACTCTCTTCCTTTTCCTCTGCTCCGCAGACACAAGACAACATTCCTCTGAGAATTATGCTGCTGCTTATGGACGAAGTGTTTGATCTAAAAAGCAAGAACCAGTGGCTAAGGCGACGGATTGTGGTGATCCTGCGGCAGATTATCAAAGCCACATTTGGAGACACAATAAACAGGTTCGAATCCCTTCTTTCCTTTAAACAAATTTTTTTCTTCTTGCCCTCTTGCTTACATTAATTTTTTAGCTCTTTGTTTTCTCTGTGCTCCTTTGTACCGGTATTCCTCTTTCTACAGAAAAATTGTTGACTACGTCGAATGGATGGCATCAACTGAAAAAATTGCTGAATACATCACTGCATTTAAGTAAGTGATGGAGCGACTTCCTGTTCTTAATGAGCATGTTTAGTCACTCTTTCTTCTCTTTCTTGTCAGAGCTACGAATTTTATTACGTTGAACAAAGTACAGGTCAGCCTTCTTTTTTTAGATGTGAAGGGTGCCAACAATGCTTGCAAATAAATACATAAATATGGATGGCAGAATAAAGCACAAAATGCCATTGTAAGCTTAAAAAGAAAATATATTTTGAGAAAGCTCTTTGGGAAAGTAATATAAAGTAATATTGCCACAAGACAGTGAACAGGCTGTTACTGTCAGTCCGATGAAGACGATGACAACGAAGTGGCCAGAGGCACTTGCAAAAAAGCCTTGCATCAGTCACCACTGCTTATGGCTGTTTTAACCTTGTATATAGCAGGAATAATTTGTAAGTATACATTTTCCCCGTAACATCTTTTTTAGTGGAGGTGCTGGGCAAAGCGCGCCAGCTCTGTCAACCAAACACGGAACTTCGAAGCGGTCGCCATTTTAGTTGCTCCGTGATGACCGCCGAAGTGACGACGGCGCAGCAGCCACCGATTCCTGTGATTCTGTTACACCCACGCAACCAGGCAACCTTTTCTGGCATGGATGGCTTGGACATCGAAGAGTGGATCGACATGTATGAGCACATCAGCGACCACATCAGGTGGGACCCCACGCTGATGTTACCCAACTTGATTTTCTACCTGGAAGGGACGGCATGAAGAAGATCTTGCGAGTTGGGACGCAAGGCGAAGCTGCGGGAGTTGTTCGGCAGACCATTTGGCCCTCAGCAGGCTGATAAAAAGGAGCTGGGATCCCGCATCCAGACAACCACTGAATCGTACATTTCATACATACAGAACATACCGGTCCTTTGTCGAAAAGCTGATACAAAAATGACCGAAGCTGATAAGATTTCGCACATATTGAATAAAATAGCAGACGACGCATTCAATCTACTTGTATTCAAGGAGTGTACGACGGTCTATGCCATAGTTAAGAAATGTCTACGTGTTGAACAAGCGAAGAGCCGCCACATCATCATGCAAGGACCCATCAATGTCTGCACAATCTACACTGTCAGGAGATGTAACTGGCATTGTCCGCCACAAACTCGAAGCGATAGCTCCTACGGCCATCCCTCCAGAAGACGTTCAGTCAGCCAACCAGTCCAACGTGTCTTTCATACAAGCAGTCGTCTGCCAGCAGTTCGCGAACCTTGTTTTATCTACCGCCATCTGTTCCATCCATGCACCTGAACATACTCCTGCAAATGTCACCCAGAACCAGGTCTACCCTTCGCGCTACAGAAACCCGGCTGACTGGAGAACGGCAGACGACCAACCCATATGTTTCAACTGCTCGCGCGTTGGACACATTGCCTGTCACTGCTGCAGTAGCTGGTCATCGCCTTCAAACTGGGCCACTGGATCTTGGCGTCGTCCAGGAGAAAGCATTCAACGTTTTTCCCCTCGCTCTGACCCACATGCTTCCGATGCCGCCATTCCATACTCCATGTTTAGCCGCACACCGTCCCCACAAGGCCGTCGATCTCTATCGCCACAGCCATGCCGGTCCTCGTCCCCTGCACTGCCTGGCACCTACGCTCCAGAAAACTAAGCTGTGCAGCTCCCGGAGATGATGCTGCATTGGTGACTTGGTGTAAAAATCCTCTGTTGACTGTACCTACACGCCGAAACCTTCTGGACATTCAAGTGGACAATGTTTATCGTTACAGCCCTCATAGGCACCAGAGCACATATTTCAATAATGAGCGCTGCTCTCCGTAGTCAGCTCCGCAAAGTTATTACACCTGCTATTCAGAACACAGTACGGGTCGCTGATGGCAGCACGTCTGCTGTTCTTGGAATGTTTACTGCCCGAGTGTGCATTGCTGGCCAGCAGACCACTGTTTTGTTTATCAAGCTTGCGCAGTATCCTCACGACGTGATCCTCAGCCTACACTTTCTCTCGACGCACTCTGCCCTTATCCACTGCTCCTCAGGTGGGCTTCAACTGGAACTCCCTTTTGACGCCCACGTGATATCCGACTCTCCCAGCCGTTTGTTGTGTAAAGTCCCTTCATCTGCCACCGCAAGCCGCTACGTACATCCCATTATGTCCTTCTCCTCTTGCGTGCGATGGTGAATACGTTGCCTCCCCCATCCTTAACGTGGCCCTGACGCACTCTGTCATCCTCCCGCACACTGTAGTCACCGTACACGAAAACAAAACCTGCCTGCCTCTGTTGAACATTGTACTTTCTACCCATGTTCTACCTGCCGATATTGCACTTGCCACCGTGTCATCGTTGCAGGAATGCAGTATTTCTGTGTTAGATGTCGACGGCCCTTGGAGTGTTTCTGGCTCTCTCACAGCCATCGTGTCGCCATTTGCCAATTTCAAAAAAATGACATCTGCAGATCTCCCGCTTACGCAAGCAGACGATCTTCGTCGGGTCTTGCTGTCGTATGCCAATATCTTTGATCTTAAAAATCGCCCTTTAGGCCCAACCTCAGTTGTTCAGCACATCATCCATACAGGCGATGCTAAACAGGTTCACCAGTGCCCTTATCGCATTTCTGCTGTGGAACACGCCATAATCGAAAAAGAGGTTGATGAAATGCTGGCGAAGGACATCATCGAACCGTCCTCTAGTCTATGGGCCACTTCTGTAGTGCTGGTCAAGGACAACACCTGGCGCTTTTGTGTTGATTATCGACACCTCAACAAGCTAACAAAGAAAGACATCTACTGCACTTCACCACCAACTGAACGCCAAGAGACGCCAAAAGACATGTTCGTTTATTCAATATATATCGAGAGCACTCAACACTATAATGTTAAAATGACGTAGGCCGTAACTACTAGCAGGTGCTGTTTATTTTCCGGTTTTGCTAAAACCGCCAATGAGCGCGCGCCGTTGACGGAGGTGTGGCCAAGGCGATAGTTTCGCTGAAGGCAAACATTTCAGAATACGGGCCCAGCTCAACGCCTCAAAATGCCATTTCAAATGCCATGAAATAACAGTACTTGGCCATCTCGCCAATGCAGCGGGTGTCCAGCCCAATCCTGAAAAAGTTCACGCTGTGAAGAATTTTCCTGTCCCCTGTTCGGCTAAAGATGTCGGAAGCTTCATCGGACTGTGCTCTTATTTCTGCCATTTCATCCGTAATTTCGACAACATTGCGCTCCTCTTACTGCACTCCTTGAAAAAGATGTTGCGTTTACATGGGGCTCGCCCCAAGCTGCTGCCTTTTCAGCATTTATCGATGCCCTCACGACTTCTGTTTTAGCACATTTTGATCCAATTGCACCAACAGAACTTTGCAGGGGTGCCAGCGGCCATGGAATCGGTGCCGTCCTCGCTCACCGTCAGGGTGGACACGACTGTGTTATTGCTTACACTAGCCGCCTCCTGTCTGCTCCGGAGAAGAATTACTCAATCACAGAGTGGGAGTGTCTTGCTCTTGTCTGGGCTGTCACCAAATTTCGTCCCTACCTGTCTGGCTGCGCGTTAACCATTGTAACTGATCATCGTGCCCTCTGTTGGCTTTCTTCCCTCAAAGACCCTACACGTCGCCTTGGTCATTAGGCTCTTCGTGTGTAAGAATACTTGTTTTCGGCAGTACGCAAGTCCGGTCAGCTTCATAAAGGTGCCGAATGCCTGTCACGACATCCGGCATCCTGTGGATCTCCCTGATGTCTCCGAGCAAGACACCAACACCTGCGTCTTGTCTATCTCAGACCTCGTTAATATACAGGACGAACAATGCCGTGACTCAGTTTTACGTTCTATCCTCGACATTCTTAGCTCTGCCACATCCAACCTTTCACTCGACTTGTTCTGCCTTCACAACGGCACCTTATACTACCACAATATGCATCCTGACGGCCCTGAACGCATCCTCGTCATGCCTGCCCATTTGCAATCAGCTGTCCTCTGCCAGCTTCACGATGAGCCCACTGCTGGTCACCTTGGTGTCACATGCACTTATGATCGCATCAAGCACCGTTTCCTCTGGCCTGGTCTCTACTGCTCCATGCAATGATATGTCGCTAGCTGCGACCAGCTATGCTACGTGCCGGTCTGCTTCATCCTGTTGACATTCCTGTTGAACCGTTCTTTCGTGTTGGGCTCAACCTTCTTGGCCCCTTTCCAACCTCGCCATCAGGCAACAAGTGCGTTGCCGTCGCGACCGACTATGCGACGTGATACACCATTACCCGCGCCATCCCGACCAGCTGCACTACGCATGTTGCAGACCTTCTTTTTCATGACATCATCTTGCATCACGGTTCTCCTTAACAGCTTCTGACTCAAGGCCTGTACTTTCTGTCTCGCGTCATCGATGACGTCCTTCGTTCATGCTCTACCCACCACAAGCTCACAACTGCTTATCACCCACAAACGAATGGACTCGCAGAGCACCTGAACCGAACTCTGACCGATGTGCTTTCAATGTACGTCTCCGCCGACCACCACGAGGCCCTACTTTGCCGTATGCTACTTTCGGCTACAACTCGTCTAGGCAGGACACCACTGGTCACTCACCATTTTCTTTCCGTATGGAGGCAAACCTTTTCTCTCTTGCGCGGTACTTTATTCCTTGCTGCTCTAAGCGTATCCACTACGTATATTTGCGATGCTATAGCGCGTGCCAACACAGCTCACCAGATCGCTCGCGAACGGCTCACAGTGTCCCAGGCTTCCCAAAAAGCCCTGTATGACAGTCACCACAGAGACATTTGTTACTCCCCAGGTGCCCTTGCGCTACTGTGGTCTCCATCCCGCCACATCGGTCTCTCCAAAAAGCTATTGTCCCACTACAACGGTTCTTACAGGGTGCTTCGTCAAGTCACCGACATTGCATACGAAATCAAACCTGTCGTCGAGCCACCACCGTCCCTGCCACTGCCCTCTGCTATCGTGCACGTAGTGAGACACTGTACGTAATAGGCCCCTCTAGTCCGTCATAACAAGCACCGGGTCGGCGCTCTCACCCCAGGGCGGGGTAGTGCCAGGAGACAATGAACAGGCTGTTACTGTCGGTCGGACGAAGTTGACGGCGACGAAGTGGCCAGAGGCACACGCAAAATCCTTGCATCATTCGCCACTGCTTGTGGCTGTTGTAACCTTCTATAGAGTTATAATTTGTAAATATACGTTATCCCCACACAATATAATCATTATCCAAAGGGAAAGATAAAGGAGAGAGGCTGGAGGATTGTTAGGGGAGGGAAATAGAATAAATCTGTCAGGGCAACTAGGCAATATGTGTACATGTTACACGTATTTCTCTTTATGGCATAGTGACACCTTCGGCCACCATGACATTCATCTTACATGAGGTGCATGCTGGCTTCACAGGAAGTGCTCAAACTGTTCAAAAGCAAACTTATGTCGTTGAAGCATAGTGGCACCAAGTCGCATTAATTTCTGCTGTCTGCTTAGCCCAGCCGTTACCGCCTCAGCTGTCAGTGGTGCTCACACTTCATTAAGTTTCCTGATGATAATAGAAAGGTGTTTGTTAGGAGCATTGTCATTGCTGTGAAAAGATGTGGCATTATTCTTTAATGTTACTGTAAAGGTAGCACTTCCTGTCCTGAAAAAAGCTGATTGCATGAAACACTTAGTAATGCATCAAGCTGGTATCAGATTAGACAGCATCGCCTTAATTCACTTACTGGTTTCCAAGGTAATCCAGCTGGTCTAATTTGTTTTTTCCCTAACTAGCCAAATGTTATGCACAGATTAGCTACAAGAAGAGCCAACCAATCATTTGCACAGCAGTTCCACTAGGTGTAATAACGATATTCGATGGGCACCATAGTGAAGTCCTCTTGAGTGATTTTGACTACCTGGAGTTTCCTTAACACCCACTAGAATCTAAACAAGCAACATTTCTGCATTCTGCCCCTCTCAGAATGCAGCTATTGGGACTGGGCATTGAGCCTGTGACTTTGTGCTCCACAGCAGAATGCCAAGGCCGTACAGCCGTTCCTTTGGGTGCCAACTAATATGATTGCAGCTTGGTGCATGAAAAAGTGCCGCTCTGTCAGGTTAGGCCTTGAGGTGATTCAGTTGTCACGGTTCAGCACTTGAATTTGCAACCACACTTCACTGCTTGCAGGGACGCCCTGTGGCCAAACGGCTTCCCAGCCGAGACGCGTCCTGAGAGGGACCAGAACACCAAGATGAGGACCAGAGTGGCAGCCAAGATGATCATGCTTTGTAGCCTCACAGGTATTTGGGCCTTTCTCTCCTCCCCATACTAATTTGATGAGTTGCTATCTTATGCTTCACTCGAGTCCTGACACTTTGGAAACAGCACAAATAAAACTCGGGAGGCATAAGCAAAAGTCACACACTGGTGCCACCTAACCACTAAACCTTAACTGGACAGAGCAAATATACAGGTTATTTCATTTTATTTCATGTTTATTCCTTTTTCGTACCAGAAGCATTGCAATGATCATAAAACCAAGATGGATAGAAGAAAAAACACACCCACCTGCTACAATTAAGCCACTAAAATAATGTTGAACCTGTGGAATCTATGCATGATGAAAACTATTTCTACTGCCGTCAAACCTTGTCACAATGGAGACGCATCTGTCACTGTAATATCTTCGTTACATCCACTATTTATATTAGCATAAACGCTGACATTGGTGTAAAAAGGAAATTGCGATCAGGCCTGTGCAAAAGTGATGCCTCCAAGGGTCTCCTGTCAATTTTATTGACCAATCAGTGACTTACCATGCAGATATGTATGAACAACACTAAATTACAAATGCCTCTTGTGCTGTTGCTAATGTACAACCTTGTGGCCAGTGGGATCCAATGGGATTAGCACATAGTCTTGCCGGCCGCAAGCTAGCCAAGCCAAGACGTTGGCCAAAGTGCACGTGCGCATCCCAGAATGCGGCGTTTCAAGTTGCTCTCCCTGAGTGCTTCAAATTTTTGTTACTTTGACATTTTAAGCTGTAAGCAAACAAACATCCGTTTGGACCTTGCATAATTGGTCTCATTACAGCATTATATAGAATACTCATTGAAATAAAGCATGGCGGCAATCAAATTTTTTGTCTACTTCGTTATGTCCAATAATTTGTCATATTCATTTTCGTCATACAGTCGAACGCCTGTATAATGAAGTGCTTTGGGCCTTCGAAATCATTCGTTATACAGGTAACTTCGTTGTAAAGGTTGTGCACCGCACTACTCACAATAGCAACAGGACAGAATCATTCCTTTGTTACATAAGTCATTTCATTGTAAAGGCATTCAACTGTACTGAGGTTCAATCGAATTTCTTTGTATAAACTATCTTTAGCTGCACTTTTACTCCACATATGAAACTGTACCAAATTGCTAAAAGGTCAGTTCTAGTAGGACAAGAACTTGGCGTACCATAGTAAATGAGTAATGCATGCTTCCATTTTTAACACTGATCAAACAACAATTAAGCCACCTTATTACCCTGTAGCAACAGATCTTTCTTGAAACAAACACAAAGTGGCCATTTTACATGCAATGCAGTAGTACCTCCTGGTTAGATGCGAAGTTTTGTTGTTGCTATCTCATTATTTTCCCTGTGAGCATTGCTGCAGGAATACTTTTTACACAGTGTGCAAGCTGTGGTGGCCTTTGTCGTCATTGTTTGTTCTTTGGCATAATTATTTTTTCACACTTAGTAAAAGTGCAAGCAAGTGCTTTTAGAAAGATGTAGCAGCAGCAACTAAATAGATAAAGATTCCATGACATAGGTGTGTAGTGTAACTGTGCCTTGTTATCAAGTGTGTATAACACCTAGCCCTTGCTTGTGAAAGGCGCCAGTCATTTTTATGTGGCTAGAATCTGATTTACACATTTTCCTTCTCTTTGTGAAAAATCCAGAAATAATTTGTTGCAGACCAAATTATCTGTACGTTGTTGTGTGCATTTCTTTAAGTGAGGCGGTTCCTTTTTTTTCACCCTGTATTCCCCTTCTCCACACTGTCATCAAAGCAGGTAGGGACTGCTCATAACTGAAACTGTTAAGAAAGAGAATCTGGTTGTGGAATCCATATAACATTCCTGCGCTCTCTCTCTCTTTCTCCCCCCCCCCTTTTTTTTTTTAATGCTTAAGTGCATTTGTGGATCAAGAGTCTGTTTTTAGAAGAGCCCTTTTCAGGGCAGCCAACTTTCAGGCTCCTGAAATTCATCTGCTCTGAGCGACACAGAAAACTGCACTTTGTCTGTGCTCATGCATGCCCTTTCGTCTCCGCAGATGAGCTGAAACACATCATTGGGAGTGACACGACGAGGCGAGGCATGCTGTGTGTGTTTGAGATGTTCCAGCATGCACCGCTCAATCGGAGGCTCACCTATGTACTGCTGGAGGGCTTCCTTGCTACCCTATTCCCCAACAACCGCTTCACCGAGCTGTTCCGCAAGATGCATGCAGAGTCGCCCACCATATCGACCACCTCGTTGTCTTCCAATTCCAGCAGGGACGTCATAAGCATTGGTGCCAGGCGCATCGAGGTGCGGTGACGTCTGTCCTGCGTTACCGTGTGTCACGTAACAGCATTGGTTGTTATTCTCCTCAGCCCTCCTCCCGGAAGCTCCCTTCCCCACCCATACTTCTGTTGCTCATTTCATATCTCTTCCTTTTTTCCTTTTGATGCAATTTCAAGTTGACTGGCAGGAAGGCCATGATTACCTCGCCACGTGAGCTTGGATTGCGTTATGTGATAGCTTGCACGCATCTTTTGCCGCGAGCCTTAAATATGAATCCACATAGGAGCAAGTTTGTTGTCTTGCTTCCGTTCTTATTATGATGCCGCGGAATGACAAACATGCCTGACACTGCACCGTCTCGCAAACATTGGCAGTATAGTCGCGGACATTGCTGGGTCTGTGAACTGTCAAGAGTCAACAGTGGTGCAGCACAACCAGTTCCTTTCAGACCGTTAAAAGTCTACATTTAGTGGCCGTCGCAGTTCTCTTGTTTGTTAAACTAAGACCAACTATTGAGAGGGTGCTGCCATCATGGGCTCTAAGAATGCTCCTGAATTTGGTTAACCTGGGTATGCATTTGCACAGTGGGCTTTTTCTTTAGGACATGTGTCTATTATTGCAGAACGTGTGGACATTTTTTCTTATACCAAAGTTTTTATCTTACTACCAGAGTTTTTTTTTTTTTTAGATAATGTTTACACTGTTGCTGCTCTCTTTGTTCATGTGTTAAATAGTTTAACTGCTAATCTGGAGCACATTGTATGACCTAGGTAAGTGCAGCTCCTTTGATCCCAAGGTGATATTTTGGGAAAAGCCTTTCTACGACATGCCTATCCTTACTGTGTCGGGTTTGTCATACCGTGCACATGTTTTATCATTTAGGCACTGTACAGTTATTCCCCCCTTTATCTTTTCTACATCATTTACACTCGCCTTGCAGTTGTGTGTCCCATGCTTAATGTAATCGTTTTTTGTGACTGATGTTCGAGAGTTGGCACTCTCTTGGAACACAAAATTTGCTGTATTATACATTATATGTATACACTCGTGACACGGATATATATACTGCATTTTTGAAGGATTCAGTATGCTGGAAAATAAAATAAAGTATATATATATATTTTTTTTTATAATTTATGGTTCAGCTAACATTTTTTCTTTCCCCAACATCATTACCGACATCCAAACAGGGGTGAAATAAAGGATGAGACCAGTATCATTCATGTAGCCTCTCATTTCGCTAAAGTGTAGATGATCTCACCAGAGTATACCTGTCTGTATTTCACTGAATTTCATGGCGGGTGGTAGAATGGGAAAAAGAAAAGCTTCTGTCCATGCAGCATCTCCAGGCATTGCTTGGATTCAACATAAATTCAACCAATTTCAGCAATATATTACCTCTATTGCCACCTTGCAGCGACAATTGCAACAAAACATTTCAGCAGCCGTGTGTTGCCATTCATTAAGGATTGCAGCAAACTGCCTCGAAAGATCCCTTTGAGATAATGTCCAGGCCTTAATGCAATGTTGCTGTTTACTCAGTTATGTAAATCTGATGGTAGTTTGTGAGTACACATTGTGACACAGTTTTGTGAAGTGCATGAAGGCCAGAGAAAATTTTCCTCTCTCTCTTTCTTTTTTATGTAAATATGAAGCATCACTGCTTGTCTCTGCTATCGCTCTCCCACACATCACAACTTTATTGACAGTGGGCAGCGCAACCCGGACGAAAGACTCGTCCAGGTTGCGGTGCCCACCCATAGGAACATGTTCAATCACCAACTCGCCCAGCTTGCCGTGTTAATTCAGTTTATTGATAGTGCATGTTGATGGAACACAATCCACACATTTGTTATATTCATGGTCCACGTTGATAATTTTTAGCAAGTGGGGTTGAACATTATGCTGATGCAGGCAGCTTTGGTTATTTCCACTTAGAGCAACTCTTAAACTTTATAGAGCAAGTCGTTAGAATTTGTTCGTATGTACTTATCTGACTAAACCAGTGCTGCTCTACACTGTTTGCATGACTGAATTCTTTCTGTAGAAATGATACTGTTAACATTATCTCACTTGAAAGTTAACAATCTCTCAGACGACATTCACACGAGAGCTTCAGAACTTGTGTGTTTGTCACTCCTTCTTAGTGATCACTTATTGCTACCAGAACCGAGAGTGAGCAATGGTATTGCAAGGTGCTTGTTTATGCTCCAAGTTACTGGCTTCTGATTGGTTTCATGGTTTAACATGGTGCACAAAACCACAAAAAATTACCTCTGAAGCTCTGACACCTGTTTGCGACATGGCAGATACCAGGTGCCAAATGGTGTCTGTGCCTGCCAGTTTGTGAAGCCTGCATTTTGATACCACTGACATGCCACACACATTCTCCCGCTAGTGCAGAAGCAATACCTTTGTGGGGACATCATAAAACTGTGAAGCCCTCTGTGTGTCTTCACATACAAGCCTTTGTGTCACTAAAACGGTTGCTGGCTCTTGTTGGAAAAGTCCTATGATTATTCAAGCACTCTGAAACTTGAAACTTTAAATAGCAAGACCAGGAGTTCTCCTCATGTTGAACTTTTTGCAAGTACTAGGTATGCCGTAGGACCCTCACTACAGGGCTCAGGGTCGATTCCAGCGACACACAGTGTCCCAGCTCTCTTCTGTGCAAAATAATTTATGGCACTTTATCTCGTGTTGCACAGTGCTGCCCGTTTACTTTTCACATTTTAGGCCTAGCATATACCACTAGTGCAGTGCAGCAACATGAAGGTCATGTTGTCACACCTATGAATCGACAAGATTTCAACGACAGTGTTCGAAACTGCGGCAACCGTTGTTGAGTTAGGATCCTCATGCATTTCGAAACATGAACTAAAATATGGCTGTGAACTATGGGTAGTGCCAGAATTTTTGTTTTGGGGGCCAGAGCCTAATTCCATATTTTCGTTAGAGGTGCAGGAAGGCATTTCATTACTGGTCCCTTACTGCAGCATTGAGGTAGGAGGGGGCCAATAGTGGTGAAGGGCAAAAGAAAATTTTGAGGGGTCGACCTCCATCATCACCGCTGCCCCTGACAACTAGACATCACTGCTAGAGTTTAAGCTTTTCATTAGGAATGAGAGTCTTGGCTAGTTCATCATGCACATTCGTTTTAATGCATTGTATCTGCAACTTGCCATGGGTAGTCTGCACATTCGTTATGAACAGGGAAAACTTAGATTCCCAATTTCTTGCTTCAAACTCTGCTTGTACTACTGATGGAGAGATGGCCATTGCACTGTTTTAAGACGCAACTTCCCAGGAAGCGTTATTCATGCCATCCATGAAATCTGTCACTTCAAGTATCGAATATAATAACACACATCCCACCTCAGTGCCATTTTTTAGCATATAGGACGTTCTTCATGACATTTACGAGCCTTACCTCCTGCTGTTAACTGTATTCCCAGTCTAGAAACTGTGGTACACCTGTAGTTGTGCCCCTAAGCTCTTGCCAGCAGAACACAGGGTGACGTCTTCTTGTACCTGTCGTCTCGCAGCCAGGCAGAGCACATAATGCTGATGCTTGTCCATCAAATGGCAGCTGCAATACTTGGGAGAGATGCAAAAAGATGCTGGCCTCCTGTACCTCTGGCAAATTTAAAGGTTTCCTTCTCCCCTAAGCCAGTGTGGCTTTGTCAAATGCATTGACTGCAGAAAGACCACATGTAGCAACTGTCGCCATTGCAGTATACGTCCATTTGGGAAGTATATTGCCGTGTTGTTCAGCGTGGGCCTGTGGAGTGCAATTTTGAAACGGAGTCAACGCAGTGGAGATTGAAGTTAAACATTGAGAAGAGGCCTTAACGCTTATCGTCAATATAAGGCATGCTTCCCAAAGCACTGACAAGGTGCATAGAAACAGTTTGGTGTTCAACAAAAAGTTTCTAATGCCAGGACATTGCTTTGCATGGAACATAAACGTGGCAGTAGGTTGTCAGTATTTTAGTTGCATTATGTAAGTTACTGTCAAGTTTTGACCATTGTGCTGTTACTTCTGCTGTTAGGTAGAAAAACAGTAAATGCCTAAAACAATTTTGAGGTCACTTCACTGTGCCTTGCATTCTTAACACTTCGCATCAAACCAGGCTTCACTCTTAAAGCTCCCTGATCACTGCACCTGTGCTTTTAGGTGCAATGATGCCTTTGCTGAGAGCATTTTGCGTGGGTTGAATCATTCCGCTTATATAAGTGCAGCTGTATTTGTAGCCCCACATCTCATCACTGCAAATTTATTTGCTTCAGTGAAAAGGTGGATGTGAAACAATTGCATTGTATGTCTAAGTAGTAGAATAGGGCGCAAAAGATGGGCCAGGGAAATTCACTGTAATACTTTAATTGGCATAAATGTGCTAAAAAAAAGGGGGGGAGAGCTACAATGGCGTTGAGAGTCCAATAGGCATACCTTTCTTGTATTTTATTTGTTTGTGTGCAGCAAAGCTTATTTTAATAGTTATAAGTGCTCTGGCACTTGCACCCGTCAGCCAACTATTTGGCTGGCAAACTCCCCATCTGGCAAGGGCACTGTAGCGTACGAAGCTTAGAATTTGCTTGTCTTGCTGATTTCCTTCTCATATTAACTTTATAGCGTACTGCATCAGAGCTATGCTTTGAGTGTAAGTTCAGAATTCTGCATTTTATTTTCAGTGCATCTCGTGTTTTAAGAAATGTTAGTGATTTCAAATTTTCTGAGTGCAGTACAAGATGACTTGCTAGTTGCTTGGCTTCTGCACACTCTGCACTGAAAAAGATAATGCAACTGCCCTATACAATTAAATATTTTCAGTCCATCTCTCTCACATATACCATTCTTTTTGCCAGTGGAAGTAGATGACATGAAAATAATGGCACGCATTCAATCGGGGTTACTTACATGTGGCTCAGTTTAATGTCGCATAGGGATGCCTATCGCTCCATCGACATACTGCATTTGACGTTGCATCATCCAAAACTGAATGTATCTTCGAAAGTGATCTATCAAGAATGCAAATGGTCCAAGTAGGAGCGCCGTTGTGTGATGGGACAAACCATGCATTTAGTATCCATTGTGCTGCACACAACAGCGACATCTAATCATACAGGGTCTAGTATAACTTAAAATTTTAACACTTATTACATGATATGAATAGGTTGTACATGCTAAGATAGAGCATTTATCAATTTCTACAAAGTTTCAGTGAAAGAAATGTGAACTGTCAGACTCCAGAAAAAGAGAGAAAGAATACATTCTTTCTTAGAATATGTTTCTTTTTTTTCTGTTTTATTTTTATGCATGTGATCTGACATTTCAATTTCTTTCACTGCATGTTTGTACAAATTGATAGTAGATGTGACAGTGAAGGCACTATTTAGGACACATTATGGGCTGATGATGATGATCAGCACCTTGCAGATTAGCCACAAGCCATGGCCAACACTGCACTATAATAAGTGCAGCCGATATATGGCAGTTTAATTGGATACTAGCCATCTATTAAATAAGTACTGGCACAAAAACATTGCCTCACTTTTTTTACCTTTGTATAGCTGCCAGCTCTGTAATCATAGCATGGGGCCCCAATTCCTCACACAACAATATATCAGATGTTAATGCAATCAGTTGAAAACTTGTATTGGCATACAATGTATTGAGCAGGTCTCACAGTCACATAGCAGAAATTGAAGATGATCATCGCGTAATGTCAGAAGCTGCTGATGCATGCGTCAGTCAGCCTACTGGCACAGTGGTTGCAAGATACGCAATTACTTTGTTGCTTAAAGTTGGGCATGTGCTGCCAAATCAGCCATTCTTGCCTCCTTCTATTTGCACTTGTCCGCGTTCGACACTGGATGAGTCTTGTTTTCTACTGTCTTTTCTCTCAGAATGCAGACTGGCGCTCTTACCTCCTCACTCCTGGTAATTGTTCTAGTGTCTAATATGCTCGGCTTTCAGTGATGCTGTTTGTCATGGTGCACTCTATGACCACTGCACCGTGCCGAGTGACCAACCCATGTGTCAATGGTTCGTGATGCTATGTGACCACCACCTCCAATTTCTGTAATGTATCTAGAAAACATGCTAAACACACCTTATTCAGTGGAGCCACTCTTCACTTGGCACATGTTTTGAACTGGTCACATTAGAAAATAACCTAAATAATTTCTTGCACCTTCAAGGAATTGAAGCCCCCATGCTTGGTTACTGAGCCAGCAACTACATAATAAAGGGACACACTGTGGAGCATGTGTCATCACCGTGAAAAGTGTGCGATACGCATACCTACAAAGCAAAGCCTGTAATTTAAAGTTTCAGTCAGCAGTTGCACATGTGACCAATGCTGTGTTTTGCTCATCTAGAGGTGCTTTTCCACTGAAATTCACACATTATACAGGTTTGATGCTGATCAGTACATTATGCACCTTCATCAGTCTTGATTAGGCACACGCTGTGTTCTCATTTGTGTGGCTGCAGCAGCCATTTTGTATGCTCACTCATTCACACCCCTGGCACTTCTTTTGAAGGAAGTTAGCAAGAAACGAAATGCTGTGTTGTCATCAAAAATACATTGTAAAAGGCCCTTCTTTTTATCCTTTAACTACAGGACAGTGAGCAAAATGATACATGTTTGAAAAATACACTGCACGAAGTGAATGGCAGTGGTCAAACAAGGGGTGTCACTGGAGGCAATGTTTTCGACAAGTGAACTTTTCTTTGTCTGGACAACTTTGCATGTTGTTATTCTGTTCACTAAGCAAACTTTCGATTATGCACAGTTGCGTTCATACTACAGCAGGCTGTAATTGCTGTACAGTCAGTCAATACAGAAGCAAACTGTAGTGTTGTTATTGGACTCTGCTGAAAGAAGTGTCGTTTCTGGTGTCACTTGAAACCAACCTCCGTTCTATGTATTTTATAAACGGTGTCATTTACAAAAACAGTGTCATTTTTATTGCTTCCTTCTTGTGCGTTCTGTTTGGTAAGCAAAGTTTCGGTCATGCATAATAGTTTTTGTGTCAGCCATGGTCAGACTACATCGGGCTGTGATTGGTTCTACGTGTTTCTGCAGTATTTTCTAAAGCAGCCAACTTGGATTTTGCCTGTGTAAGGTGAGTATGTGAGCCTTCCACTCCCTTAGTATAGGCACTGCAAAGCATTGTGTTTACCACTGTGCTGCTCTTGTACATTACTGTATGATATTTTGCAAGCTGTGAGCATTTTTTTTTCTTTTTTTATTGAAGTTGTATAGTCGCACGCTGGAACGTGTGATAGGTAGATCAAGATGCAAATGAAGAGATACATGAAAGCCTGCAATGCTCCGTGATGTCAAGAACTGTCTTTGCACAAAGACTACGAAATTCCCATTTATATGTTGTCTTTGTGAATAAAGATATTGGGAAAGAGCAATACTGTGTGATTTCTTTGTATCACTTATGCTTCAATTGTATAGAAGATGTGTGTATGTCATAATTAGAGACCGGATGTTTAAGCACTAAAAATTGGTGTTCTAGATTCCTTTAACAGCCACTAAACCTGTCAAGGCATATATACCGTAAAAACCGGACTATAGGTCGGACCGGAATGTAGGTCGATTCTCCAACTAACAAATTCTAAAAATGAAAAAAATCTTTTTCAATGGCAAAAGTACCGAAAGACACCCTTACCTTGAAACAAATGCAACTCATGCACAATAGTGACAGTATTTATTTAAATGCTACTCGCATGTGCACCCGGTCAATTTTTAACAGTATCGCGCGACCATTGACCCGTGTGCTTGTCAGCACCTTATTAACGGCGCTGAGCGGTGAAACAAACGAGACATGCGCATGTGTACACGTGCGCTTACTTTCGCTATTTCACCGCTCTGTGCCGTGATGACAAGGTGCTGACAAACATGCGGGTCGATGGTCGCGCCATACTGTTAAAAATTGGCCGGGTGTACAGTACACAGAAGGGCACAAAGTGCGCAAGCGCTACTACGAACCAGAGCAACGCCTTTGATCAGAGTCGTCCAAACTAGAGTCTGATGACGAGTGCTTCTCGCTGCCCAGTCCAGAGATGCGCGCAATCTCTACCGCTTTCAAACGAATGCATTCGGCAGTCACAGGCCGCGATCTTAAACGCAGCGCCCGGACGAACTCCGCAACCTTGTCTTCCAGTTCTGTGGTCGGCCCACGAAATGACGTTTTCTGTTGGTTTGCTGCTTCTGCCTCCGCCAGTACCGAATGCTCTTTTCGGATACTCCAAATTCGTTCTGTGCCGCGAGGTCGCCGTGGGCTTCCACCCACCTTGTCGACTTTTTCTTGAAGGCGACGATGAATTGCCGTCGGCTTCCGCTCATATTGAAACAAAATGTGAAAAAGCAGCCTTTAACCAGTATAACTTTGTAACAATGTAAACGCAAGTTGGCAGTGCCACAATGTCGCCACGCCGCGCTGCTGCTCATGGCCATGGCGAAGGTGGCTCTTTACTTCATCCGTCCATTGTTGCAAGACTTTCGTAGTTTTTCTGCCAATGTCCGGTATAAAAGACGAGGGTTGACTTTTCGCAATGGTTTTTTGAAAAAAGTTCGACTTATATTCCGGTTTTTACGGTAGGTGCCAAATAATGTCCTTTAGGCATGTATAGGCTGAATTATAAACTTCTGCTGTGCATCTGGGAATGAATTGTGAAATCTAAGGAAGACTGCCCACTAAACCCCTGTTTATTGATAGTAATTTTCTTGATAAAATGGATGAGGCAAGTTACCTTGGTTACAAGATTTACCTGAAATTTAGCGTGACTAGACATCACGAGAATAGTATAACCGAGAAATTGAGGTAAATGCAGGGCATGATTAGAGACTCCCCCGGGACATTCAAGCACTTGCCCGATGACGAAAGCACTCCTCAGTTAAATTCTGTCGCTAGTACTTGCAAAAAACATACTTGTATTATACTATAAAATAAAATAAAATGCTACTTGCCCAGTTCTGTTTCATTTTTTTAGAAAAGAGAACTCATTGAAATTACCCTTGACAACGACGCGGACGGTCGAAAGATTTCGTTTTCACTCGTCTTCGCGCCGCCCACGCTTTCGCGTTTCAGTAGTGTTGTTATCGCATAATACTGCACTAGTTTTGCTGGCTCGCCAAACCCGGACACGCTGAAAGTAGCAGAAATCCAACTTGCATGTGATGTCGCGGGATGCCCAAATGGTTTACGCCACTTGACCAAACAGCAGCTGCAGCGGCGAATCCACCGCTCTGCATGCACTCTGTCTTTCTATCTGTCTTGGCTCACTAACGGTAGCAAAGGGTGGTGATAGCGTATGCAAAATCACCGCACCCTTGCTTGTGTGGCAGGAGATTTGATTTTCGAAAAAGGCATTCGGACCTTTTAGATGCAATTTTCTCGTAAACTAACTCTCTTCATGGGAAGCAGCAAGAATTTCAAAGTCATGACGTGCTTTCTAGTGCAATTTTGCAATTTGTGGACGCGTTCTGAGTGCTGCTAGACTACTGTAAGGAACTAGGCAGTAGTATAAAAGGGGAAAGAGCCTGGCATGGCTTAGTGAGGGTTGTGTCGTGCTTGCTGACTGAGCGGTTGAGTTTCGGCGTAGTTCTAATGCTTGCTGGGAACGAGAACAAAAATGGCAACTCTCCCGAAGTCACTTTGCAGTGTCCTGTGTGAACCTGAACGTGAGAATGAGGCCTTCTCTGTGCGCTGCGCTCAAGAAACGCCGAGAGACGACCGACTTCGGTTATGAGCATCATCGAGCGACATCCCTCCGGACAGCGGATGCAGTCCCCTGACCATCGGGATCTCCTCCCGGCGAGGCGGTCTGTTACGTTTCGCCTACGACGCGCGGTATAGCCTGCGCGGATGCAACGGACGCCGGGGCTTCGTTCAAAGCAGCGAACATTTTGGCCCGTTCGGCGCTGCCGCAACGCCTCCCGCCAAGCGCGTCCAGGCATGTTTCAATGCCACGTGTCTTCGTGCGTGCGTGTGTGTGTGCATGTTGGTGCCCACGCTTGTCAAAGCGCGGCAGCCGGGGAGAGGAGCTCCCCAACTGTGAAGCGAGGAGGTCTGACCGGCGCCGGCCCGGCGGATGCGTCACTTCTCGTCTCAACGTGTCCGTGCGTCGCCGTCACGTGCGCCTCTCGCAAGCCGTTCCTTCTTGCCCTCGACTCCGAGAGTATAAAAGCAGCAGCCCACGGACGCCGAGAGAGGCTCCGATTTCTTCCGTCGAGTAACGTGGTCTCCCGTCTCTCCACTTCGGTCGACCTGACCGGCCGCTCTTTTGCGATGTTATAATAAACAAGTTGTTCTGTTAGCAGCCGACTCATCCTTTGCCAGGGCCTTCGGATGCTTCCAGCTGTGCCCCAGGCCAACGCTACCCTTGGGGCTTGCGACCCAGATGCAACAATTATTATTATTATTATTATTATTATTATTTTTATTATTATTATTATTATTATATCGTTGTTGTTAATTATTGCATCTTGTTAATTATTTGTATATGTGTTTCGATTTATCGTGCATGTAATGTCCGCCTCTCTAAGTAACACAGATCAAGGATTAATATTACGCTATCTGCAACGAATTTCTGCATATATTCCGTACAACTTAAATATTACCACCCTGTATAAGAATTGCAGAATGGGTTACGAGGGAAGCACAACCGAGGATAGCAGGTAACCTGCTGTTCTGACGAAATTAAAAAAATTTGCAGGCATAGGATACAGTCACGTTGCCTGGGACGCAAGACAGACGCCATTGGAGATAGATGAGAGTGTCCTGTTACACTGAAGACATGCCCGACATCGCCGACGTTGACGCTGCGGCCTGCATTCTCTCATTTCTCTTTGTCATTCTCCGAATTTTCGGACATGGGCAACGAGCAACGTCATAACGCCACTTCGTTGGCCCTCATTCAGCATGTTTAATATGCGGCTACCGGGCCCTTACTACGGTTGTTGTCCACCAGAACGGCGGTATAATGAAGGCGATGAAATGACGACGAGGGCATGTTGGTGTTGGAGCTCACGACCGCGCTTATGCGTGCATCGCATGCCACCCCGAGACGCCTCGGTTCGCATTATATCCGGGGCTTCATTGCACTATGTCCGATACCGGTCAATCCCACGAAACAGCCGTCAGGGCTCAGAAAGTTGGGGGAAGAGGCAAAGGAATGCTTCGCTTTAAAAGAAGCCAAGGTGTGACCATGCGTTGACACCAGCGAACTTTCCCAATTCAATCACCGGTCGAAGCGCGAAGCCTGCAATGACTCGGGCATGGGCTTCTTCCCCGAACCCTCTCCATACCCCTCCTCGCTCGCGGGTATTAAATACACACGCACTTTTCGAGTTCTGGCTGATGTCTCGGTTTGGCCGGTACCGGACATAGTGCAAAAATGCACCGGATATATAGTGCAAATCGACGCGGCTCGGGGCGGCATGGTGATGCACATTAAAAGGGCTTTAATGCACATAAGCGTGGGTCGCGGGCTCCAACACGCCTTCGCTTTTTTTTTTCATCACTTTCGTTCCATTGCGATCATTCCTTCACTGTCATGTCGTCACCGCCGTATTAATTCTGTCGTCGTCACTGCTTTGTCATATCGACGTCGTCACACCGTCATCGTCGAGCTGTCGTCGTCATTGAGTCGCCCGCATGTTTCATCGTCGTCATTTTGTTGTAGTGTTTCCACTGTCGTCACCCACTGTCATGGTAATGTGACATGCTTTGACGGTGAAGTGAGCGAGAACGATAACTACTCCAAAGACTACGAAAAGCGCAGCCTGGCTCATGCTCTCTTCTGTCTTCGTCAACGATATTTTTTTCTTAAATACACATATAGAAAATAGTTTTCCAATAAATGGAGTTTTTATTTCGATAGCAATTACGTGGACACTCCAGGAGAAGGTTTGTGCTCTTCATCTCCTTTTCGACTTAAGCTGCGGCCGCGCGCAACCTATATATATATATATATATATATATATATATATATATATATATATATATATATATATATATATATATATATATATATATATATTTATATATATGTATGTATGTATGTTGTTACGTTTCGCCTACGACGCGCGGTATTGGCGGCGAGGAGTTACGGAGTCGCCATCTATCGGAAGCGCCTCGCTGGCGTAGTATGAGGGATCACGTGGCGCGCTCCTCATAGGTTTTGCTGTCAGCGCTCACTGAAAACACCACGCGCGAGCTCTCCCGGACATTTCTATAAGTACTTTCGAAACGAGATAAGTTTCTTACTGTCTAAATAATAATCTTGGGCAAACTGAAAGCACACAATCGTTTACAGACGCTATCTCTTTTCCGAATACGTACAGTGAACGCCACTGCGCGCGGTCGCCGCGATGGAGTCTCCCGAACCGGCTTCTTGCGTGAAAGGTAGGTAAACGCTGAGAGCAAACTATGTGAAATATGTTCTTATAGTGTTTGTATAACTAAATGGAGTGTAATAGAACGAAGCCTCAATGCAGCGATCGCGCAGATTCGCAGCGACCGACTGCGCGTCTGCATGCTTGTCCGCGCACTGTTTCGCTTTCTCCGCGCGCGCGTTTTCGCACCGTGCCATGAGCTTTAAACCGCAGAATATGAGCATTTGACAATATACATGCAACCATTGTTGCGTGGGCGCTATCACAGCTGTTCAAAAATAATTTCATTGTAGACACTTCGACGCCTGATGTGCCGTCGCGACGATTCAATATTTTTTTTTTCTTCTAAATTCTTTGACCTTTCAATACTATTTCTCGAGTTGCGTCACACTGTATGTTTATCGGTGTTCTCAGCGTGCAATTTCCCGCTGCCCCTTTTTTGTAATCCAGTGCATTTATTCATAACACAAACATGACCATATGCCATGCTTTTCTTTAAATGTGCTTCTTACCGCTGCCTTTCCACTCCAGTGAACTTGCCAGTATCTATAGCATCGACAAGTTCATAGACCAAGCCGTCACGACATTAGTCGGGCAGCGGGCCCGGGCGAGCGTCTCAGTGCGCGTTTTCAGAACATCGCAGACCGGGCGCCGTTGCAGAAATCTTCCTCGCGTCTGTGCTTGCTGCATACCCGAGTTGTAGCCGATGACTGTTTGCCGGTTTTATGTTTCGCGAGCCAAGCTTCACGCAGCTTCTTGTCCTGCGGCTACGTGTGAATAAGGCTGACACCGGCCTCCGTTACGTGCGTCCGGCCCTGCGGCACCGAGCAGTACCCTACCATGTTGCGCGCCTTCAAAGGCAGCCACTACCTATTGTAGTGCTTTCAAGCGTTGTAAAGGAGACACTCGAAGCGGGAAAATTTCGCCACTAAATGAGGACCGCAGCGTACGAGGGAATTTAAACTCGTTTTCAGCTCGCTTCGGCGCACCCGAAGCAGCCGACGCGGCCGCTATGTCCACGTGATCCCTCCTAGCACGTCACGCCGACGGTGGCGCCAGCTTTTCCAGTGGTGGAGCTCGAGGCCAATAGCCGGCGCGGATGCAACGGACGCCGGGGCTTCGTTCAAAGCGGCGGACATTTTGGCCCGTTCAGCGCCGCCGATACGCCTCCCCGCCAAGCGCGTCCAGGCGTGTTTCAGTGCCACGTGTCTTCGTGTGTGCGTGTGTGTGTGTGTGCCACGCTTGTCAAAGCGCAGCAGCCGGGGAGAGGAGCTCCCCAAGTGTGAAGCGAGGAGGTCTGATCGGCGCCGGCTCGGCGATGCGTCACTACACTCGTCTCAACATGTCTCTCAGCCTGTCCGGGCCCAGAGTCACGTGGTCTCATCCCGAGACGTTCCTTCTTGCCCTCAACTCCGAGAGTATAAGAGCAGCTGCCCCCGGACGCCGAGAGAGAGGCTCCGATTTCTCCTGTTGAGTTACGTGCTCTCCCGTCTCTCCACTTCGGTCGACCTGACCGCCCGCTCTTTTGCGATGTTAGAATAAACAAGTTGTTCTGTTACCAGTTGACTCATGCTTTGCCGGGACCTTCGGATGCTTCCAGTGCCCCAGGCCGCCAGGCCAACGCTACCCTTGGGGCTTGCGACCCATTTGCAACAACGGGCGTCAGCACTGAGATTCCAACAACTCGTGCCAGCGGTGCGATTTACAACAACTGGTTGCCAGCGGTGAGATCGCGACAACGGAGGCCAGCAGCGAAGATATGCGGTTGACTGTATGCTGAGCAGCACAACGACCATCCGGGAGCAGTGCAACGAGCCCTGTGTGATGACTGGTTGCCTGCAGCGGAACGACTGCGCTGAATTCTTGGCTGCGAGGTTTGGTGAGTGCGGGACTTTCTTCTTCTGAGTTTTGCCAGGCTTTTGTTAGTGTCAGAAACAGAGCTGGTAATTGTGGTTGTCGTTGCTGCCGGGTTAGTTTGCGGCAAGACAATAGTAGGCAGTAGAGAAAGCAGCATTCAGAGCAGCCATGGATTTGAAGTCGTTGCGCAAACCGATATTGCTGGAGCTTGCAAGAGAGTTGGGTCTGGATGTCTCAGACAAACTCAGAAAACCAGAACTGCTGAGGGCTATTCTTGAGTTAGAAGCTGAGGATGACGAGCTGTCGGATTGCCTTGAGACCATTGAGGAGCGGGCAAAAAGACATGAGCGCGAACTTAAAGAGCAAAGAGAGAGACAGGAGCGCGAACTTAAAGAGCAGAAAGAAAAAGAAGAGCGCGAACACGCTTTGGAAATGAAGCGTCTCGAGGTAGAGATGGAACGCGCTCGTAATGGAAGTCAGGCACACGGTGCAGGAGAACGAGTATCGTTAAAAATGACTGACCTGATGCGGCCGTTTAAGCTTGGAGAGGACATTGGTTTGTTCCTGGTTAACTTTGAGCAAACGTGCGAGAAGCAGGGGTTCTCTCGGGAAACGTGGCCACAGCGCTTGCTCACTTTGTTACCCGGCGAGGCGGCCGACGTAGTCGCGCGCTTGAATAGAGAGGAGGCAGAGGATTTCGACAAAGTGAAATCGAGTCTGCTAAAAAAGTACAGGCTGTCAGCGGAGGCGTTCCGTCGGAAGTTTCGGGAAAATGAGAAAGGCAGAAGTGAGTCATATACAGAGTTTGCCTACAGGCTAATGTCAAACATGCAGGAGTGGCTCAAAGAAGAGAAAGCGTTTGGTGACCACGAGAAAGTTCTGCATGGTTTCGGGCTGGAACAGTTTTATAGTCGGTTACCTGAGAACGTGCGGTACTGGGTCTTGGATAGGCCAGACGTTAGTACGGTGGCTAGAGCCGCTGAGCTAGCCGAGGAGTTTGTGACGCGTCGGGCTCGCGGAGCTAAGGACGGTCAAAAGGGTGAATTTGGCTCCAAGTTTGAGAGGCCGAAGTTCACACCCATGAGATCAAAGGGGGACACACGTAGTTCGGATGCGAGTGAAAGCAGTCCGACCGAACGTAAGGAGACGGCGGCAGCCGAAGCCGAACGCAGAAAACGGTTCGAGATGAGGCAAGCGCGCGTGTGTTATAGGTGTCAGAAGCCGGGTCACTTTTCGGCGCAGTGTCCAGAAACAAAAACAAAAGTCGTGTTTTTGTCGTTATGCAGCACTGACGAGAACATGAAGCTTCTCGAGCCTTACATGCGAGACCTCCTCGTGAACGGGAAAGAGTGCCGAGTGCTTCGCGATTCCGCAGCTACAATGGATGTAGTTCACCCCTCCTACGTGGAACCCGATATGTTCACGGGCGAGTGCGCATGGATCAAGCAAGCCGTGGAAGCTCATAGCGTGTGTCTGCCCGTAGCAAAAGTGCTTATTGAAGGACCTTTCGGAGCACTTGAGACGGAGGCCGCAGTGTCATCTATGCTGCCCCCCCAGTACCCGTACCTATTTTCGAACAGGTCCGATCACCTCCTGCGCGAAAAGGGGCTTTTGTTTGGTGAGGCTAGCGTTCAGGCCTTAACCAGATCGAAGGTTCGGGAGCTCGCTGCAAAGGCGGTAGTTGCGGGGCCGACGTTGTCGAACAATGAGAAAGGATCAGAGGCGCAACAAGCTGATATTCAGAGCACGCCCGAACTGAATCAAATTGAGCCTGTAGCGTTAAAGGCACCAGATACTGGAGAGGAAATGCCCGACACGGGAAAGTTAGAAGAGCTATCTGCAGATTTGCTCGTCGCGGCTACGTCAGACGGACTTAATAGGTTGCTAAAAGTCAGCCGGGCGGCTTTGATAGCTGAGCAAAAGAAGGATGGCAGCCTAGAAAACATACGCTGCATTGTCAAGGAAGGTATCGCCAAGAAAAATGCTCGTTTTGTGGAAAGAGGTGGGGTTTTGTACCGGAAGTATCTAGACCGCAGGGGAGTGGAGTTCGATCAGCTGATCGTGCCTCAGTGCTACCGTCAGGATCTGTTGCGCTTGTCGCATGGGGGTTCGTGGTCCGGACACCTAGGAGTTAAGAAAACTAAGGACCGTCTCTTGCAAGAGTACTATTGGCCAGGGTGTTTTCGGGACGCAGACCACTTTGTGAGGACATGTGACACCTGTCAGCGGGTGGGCAAACCAGGGGACAAATCGAGGGCGCCGTTGAAGTTGGTACCTATCATTACGGAGCCTTTTAGACGGCTCGTTATTGATACAGTGGGACCTCTGCCGGTAACAGCCACGGGGCACAGACACATGTGTGTGTGTGCCACGCTTGTCAAAGCGCAGCAGCCGGGGAGAGGAGCTCCCCAAGTGTGAAGCGAGGAGGTCTGATCGGCGCTGGCTCGGCGATGCGTCACTACACTCGTCTCAACATGTCTCTCAGCCTGTCCGGGCCCAGAGTCACGTGGTCTCAGCCCGAGACGTTCCTTCTTGCCCTCAACTCCGAGAGTATAAGAGCAGCTGCCCCCGGACGCCGAGAGAGAGGCTCCGATTTCTTCTGTTGAGTTACGTGCTCTCCCGTCTCTCCACTTCGGTCGACCTGACCGCCCGCTATTTTGCGATGTTAGAATAAACAAGTTGTTCTGTTACCAGTTGACTCATGCTTTGCCGGGACCTTCGGATGCTTCCAGTGCCCCAGGCCGCCAGGCCAACGCTACCCTTGGGGCTTGCGACCCATTTGCAACAACGGGCGTCAGCACTGAGATTCCAACAACTCGTGCCAGCGGTGCGATTTACAACAATGTATGTATCTTGGAGGCAGTCCGAGATGGGGTCGAAGGCTGCGCTTCGCTGTGTTCTCGCGCGCTTAGTTCGCGTTGAAGCGAGAGGCAGCACGAAGGGGAATTCACTCGCCACCCTTCAAAACGCCAGTGTTCTGACATCGAGTGTCCGCGGTCATCGAGTGAGATCTGGTCACGTTTGCCTGTGCGCGCGTAATAACGCGCTTGTTGATTTAGTTAGTAAGCGAATGTTTACAGCAGTTTATGCAACTGATAGAACGACTAACTTTACTTCGTATAACTGTCTAATAATTTGCTATCGCAATCAATGCTTCGCCTGTAGGGCAAAACTATGAGGTTTATTGCTTTTTTCCAGCGCGACAACATATTATCCCTTTTGGAGCTTTAATTTATGCGAAACACGACAACTTAATGTCACTTTCACGAGGCTACGCTTCGCTAAATAAAATCGAAAATATATTTCTTTTGTGGTCAGTGTCAAATTAGCCCGAATAAATGAATAATTTTTGTTACTCTGCCAAATGACTCAAGAAATGTCGTTCAGTCATTACGGTGCAAGCATAAATACATCTTTTCGGTTTCTTTCGGTGCCTTGATTCGTGGTCGCAGTTACAGGAATGTTAATTTACAAAGCGAGGGAAAATTTTCTCATTGAATCTCCCTGTCTAATTGCCTAACCACAGATTTAGCTTTTAATAATTATCTCTCTTCTTTTTTGCTACCTATCGTTGCTTGCTATATTTGACTTCCTTTCTTCGTTATATTACACTTTATTTTTTCGATTCTTTGATAAGGTTCCCGGGTTTTAATTTACAGTCATTCTAATGTTATTTCATCGAGCTGCCCGATTCATGGATAATTCCTCACGGGGCCCGGTGTGTACCATTGATTCTTAGGTCACAATTATCATCAACACCACCATAACCACACTCTTCGAGGAGTGAAAAAGAAGTATCGAATATGCCAAGGCCGACATGGTTTCGGCGACGGGCGAAATTCATATTGTACGGCGTCATCTACGTCGTCTGTCTGTACAAATTCTTCTGGTTCGAAGTGTCCGTGCTGAGGCCGGTGTTCAGGAACATGACGATTCACTACGACGGATTCCTGCTGGAGACTCCCGGGTGTTCGCTGCCCCTGTACAACCCTCACCACTGGATAGTCCGGCGGTATTTCGTCGAGGACGCCCCGTATGCAGCCTTGTGTGCGAGCCGCAACCTCACTGTCTTCGTCCAGGACTTCGACAGGTTTGTGTTAGACGCCAGGGCCCTTCGTCGCGGCTACAACGTCTCGGAAGGGGACATCCGCTGCAACTACCGAGAGGTGTTCAGGGACGAAAACGCGAGAGTTCCTGACACATCGATCACACTCGGTCCTTTTGTGACGTTGCCTCTAGGAAGTCCAGTTGAAGCACAGTACGTGCAGGTCTCGTGCAAGACGAACGGAAGCCTACTTTTCGAAGACTACTTCTTCGTACCTCGACCGAAGAAGCGCAGCGGGTCCTTCCATGGTCCCACGTCGAAGGATGCTACTTCCTCACGGAACATGAACAGTTCCATGAACGTCCTCATACTGGGCGTGGACTCGACTTCGCGAATGAATCTCCACCGTCACATGGAACGAACGCGTAAGTTCCTGAAGGAAGAAATGGCCGCGTTCGAATATCTCGCGTTCAACAAGGTCGGAGATGGTTCGTTTCCGAACCTGATTCCTTTACTCACCGGACTTGCTGGCCCATACGCAGAGAGTCTTATTGCTAGCTCCCAGACAGTGGAAGTGCTTCCATTCGTCTGGGATTTATACAAGCGCAGAGGTTACACGACAATATACATTGAAGAAATGCCACATTACGGTCTATTCACTTACCCAAACTTCACTGGGTTCTCACGCGCGCCTGCAGACTATTATCCTGTGTCCGTCCTACGGTTAATGGATGAGACGAACTTTGGCGAGCGCTACTGTGTGGGATCACGACTAAAGACGAAGGCACTTATCGATTACGTCGGCCAAGTGCTGAAGATCAATCGCCACGATCCGATGTTCTCGTTCGTGTGGCTTAGCTATCTCACTCACGACCACGTGAACGGGCTGAAAATCATGGACGGAATACTGGAGGCCTTTCTCCGAAAACTCTCAGTGCACGGCGTGCTCGAGAACACGGCACTGTTTTTCGTGAGCGACCACGGCCCTCGCGTCGGCCCGTTCCGGATGGGCGAGATCGGTCGCTTTGAAGACAAGAACCCGTTATGCCTAGTGGCGCTTCCCAAACGCTTCCTGGCGGAACACCCGGAAGCCGCCGTGCAGCTGGAGGTCAACCAGCGCCGTCTGGTCACGCATTACGACTTGCACGCCACGTTGGTGGCGCTGTCCAGTCTCCCCGTTCTCGGGAACGGTTCCACAAACAAGGGGCTGAGCCTTACGGGCCGAATACCGCCCGAGAGAACATGCGCGGACGCCTTCGTGCCGCCGGAACATTGCGCGTGTTTCGGCGCCAGCCGCAACCTCGGGAACGAGAGAGTGACCTTGTCGTTCGCCCGCTACGCCGTGTCTTACATCAACGCACTCGCGGAACTGCACTTTCCCGGCCGGTGTGTCGTGTGGGAGCTAGACAGCGTCGACGAATCGTCGGTGCTCGGAGGTCGCGTGGCGGGCAAGGTGTTGCTCCGAGTCGCGATAACCACGAGGCCGACTGCCCACTTCGAGGTGTACGGAGCACTGCGCGGCGAGTCGAACTCGCGGGAGAACCGCGTGGAATTAGTCCAGCGGCTGGATTGGTATAGCAACCAGACCAAGTGCCTGCCGGAGAGCAGGTGGCAAAAGGTTTGCAAATGCCGACCGCAGCTGCTGAATGCAACTTGAAGAAAGACTGCCGCCGCAGCTGTCCTATGGCGCTACTATCTATACGTAAAACCCTTGCGACGCCGGATGCTGTGCTACGCTGTGGTGCAGTCTTGTGCTGGAATTAATTTGCATGCAGTGCACGAATGTAGTATGTTTCATTGCTTCTTAACCGGAATTCCGATATTGCAGTTTTGGTTATTTGAGCAAGGATTCGTCTTCCTTTCTTTACAATACCTTGAAAGGACATATATAGTCTTCCTTCTTTTTCATATATGTGTCAGTAGCCCCAAATGTATCTATATTATAGTTTTGGTGAACTGTGTAGCCCTTCGTAGCCGTTTGCTCCGGCTGTCACTGTATAAGCTGCTATACCAGGCGTTTCTGCGAACGCTTTCAGTAGTCTTTAAAAATAATGTGTCAAATAGCAGAAATATAGTCCTTGAATGGATTGCCCAAACAGGCGGACATTATTTGAACGAAAAATCAAAATGCATAATTGAACAATTACCTAAAATTCACTAATTGAGTTTTTATCTAATTACTTTACAGCACATGAATATTACAGTATACAAATTGTAGCCTGGAAGTTTTTATCCAACTGGAACGAATTCTCAGGATGACACTAGTTTCGAGATAATAATTCCTGAACTTTGCATAGAAATACATTGGCGGTCTAAACCAGAAACGAAAATAAGTATCTGGACTGGACCTCCTCGTATAAACACCAGGTGCAGAAACACCTGGTATATATGGCTGAAGGGCTGTAGCGTCGAAGCTCTGCGACATCACAATGCTCGCCCATTTCACGAACTTGGAAGTAGTTGATACTTTGCACAAATGATCACCTTCTTTACTATAATTATATTTCTCGTCTAAAAACTAGAGTATATATCCAACTCAAGGCCCATTGGCAACTTAGGATGGTCTTTCCATTTACAGAGATCCCGCTATGGTAGCCACGTACGTACGTCATTATAGCATATTTCTTTTTCTTTTTTTTTTTCCTTACATCGTGTATGTAAACCACGCAATACTGCACACAACATGGACGAGGCAACATTCGTGTATATTGGCTAAATTCGCACGTAAGAAGCGAGTTGACGGTTTACCGCTCGTCGTCACCTTATAATGCATGTCTTCCACACACTGTTCTGACACCAATGTGTCTATCAAAGCTCGTGTAACAGGCTACCGCTGGTCTTGTATTTTTATCCGCTGTCTGCTTACTGTTCATCTGACAGGCTGAACATTCTGGATTTGATATTTTCCTTTTTCGCATGTCATATTCGAGCGTGTTGCGCTGCCTCAAAGACAAATGCCTAGGGTATAAATTTCCACGTCTGTATCACTGTGAGAGCTAGAATATTTAAGAAATTCGAGCGCATTTCTAAGCTTGAAAGTTTTATACGTCATGCAGCAGAGTTCGCTCACTTGCTTGCCTACTTGCTTGCTAGCTAGTTAGCTAGCTAGCTTGTTGCACTCTCTTAAATACAACCTAATCAATGCACGCACGTGTATGACAGTCGTTTAGAAGCGGACGTGATGAAACGGATCTCGAACCCTTCGTCCGGGTTATTTTCACGTCGCATATATTTATTTATTTATTTATTTATTTAAATATACCTTACACGCCCCTGGAGGCATTGTGTAAGGGGGGGAGAGTATACTCAAACATTATAAAATAAATATAATACATATATGAATACATATACAAAAAATACAGTGTAAGAAATGCGCTAACATGCTGTAATGGGGTGTTAAAAATTGTACAAAAGACAAACCGAATGCTTTTGAACGCGAGAGGTCAGTGAACAAGACAGTTTCACAAAGTAAAATATAACCAATAGAATTACAGAGCGAGTGAAACAATATTTGGCTATAATAAAACAGTATTTAAGGGTATAGTAGCACAATAATAACGGGAAACTCAAGAAAAAAAATAACACGTTAGGTTATGTAGAGTTTGAAAAATGCGTTACTAGAAGATGCCGGAATTTTTCCTGGTCACTCTCATAAGCGATGGCGTTAGGAATATTGTTCCAAAGGCGAATGGCTCTTGGAAGAGCGGAGTAGTTAGATGAATTAGTCTTTCCGTAGATGCGCATGAAATTGAACTGATTGTACAGCCGGTGTGACATGTAATGAGGAGTTTCAAGAGGCAGGACTGATGGTGCTGTATTATGGACATATTTATGAAATAATAATATAAGGGCTATATCACGACGATGATGCAAAGGCTGTAGTGAGAGGTCGAGTTCAATTTGTGTTATGCTTTTGTTATAGTCATAACAACGTGAAATAAAACGCGCAGCCCTATTATGGATAGATTCGAGTTTATCGATCAATTATTTCTGATGGGGAGACCAGACGGATGCGGCGTATTCAAGCTGAGGCCGAACGAATGTTAGATAAGCTAGTTTACGAATGTCTTTAGTAGAATTATGCAACTTACGTCTTATGTACCCTAATGATCTCGGAAGCATTGGCGCATATGTATGCAATATGCGTTGACCACGAAAGAGTCGATGTTAGGTTAACACCAAGATATTTATATTGAGTATCATTCAAAATAGTGATGTTATTTATGTGATTAGGAAACGTAGATTTAGTATGCTCGCGGCTAAAAGATATAATTTTACATTTAGAAACGTTAAGCTTCATTTGCCAAGTTTTACACCAAAGAGAAATAAGTTCAAGATCTTTTTGGAGGATTGCATGATCATCCGCACATTTGATTACTTTAACGATAAAGAATGCAGTCGTCTGCAAAAATGCGCACGTGTGAGTAAATGTTATTGGGTAATTCATTAATGTATGTTAGAAATAGTAATGGTCCAAGAACGCTGCTTTGTGGTACACCTGAAGTAACGTGCGAAAGAGGAGAGGAAAAATTATTAACTGCTGTGAATTGCTGATGATTAGAAAGGAAATTGCGAATCCATGTTAATGCAAGAGAATCTAATTTATGAGCAGATAATTTCAAATTCAAACGGCAATGTGCTACGAGGTCAAACGCCTTTGAGAAGTTTAGAAAAGCACAATCAGTTTGGAGATCCTCTTCCATGTTAGCATGCAAATCAGTTGTTAATTCTAGTAATTGCGTTTCACAAGAGAAGTTCCTCCGAAATCCGTGTTGGTTAGAAGAAGAAGAAGAAACTTTATTAATGAATGGTCCGGCAGTTTTTGTTGTGGTGGCCCCAGGTGTCGGCTCGAAGTCCGTGGACTCGGGCGGCATCTTCGGCTTGCCGGACGGCAAAAATTTGTTGGCTTCCAAGTGACTGTAGACATTTGATGCAATTACATGTTCTAGCTTTTTACAGCGTATAGGTGTTAATAGAGACATTTACCGTGTCCGGTATTCCGGCAAGCGCGGGCGGTTTGCCGGTTTAGCGGGGGCGTAAACGTGAGCGGCCAGATTGGTGGCGCCAGCTGGTGGCGCAAAGCTCAACCACACAAACACAAAGATAATTACTATATTCTGCTTAGCTTCTGGTGTAAATTTTCGACAGCGGCGTAATCGTGTTCACAATTACGCCGCTGACAAAAATTTGCGCCAGCAGCGAAGCAGGATATAGTGTGTTACTGCAGTTTTAGCTCTGTGTTTGTCTGGTTGAAATCTACGCTACCAGGCGGCTGCACCGCTCTGGCCGCGCTCAAGTTTACGCCTGCGCAAATACGGTAATCCGCCCAAACCGCTCCCGTTTACCGGAATAGCGGACAGGCTAAAAGTCTCTAATGACATGGACCGCAGTTTTCCGGTGCGTGTTTTTACCTGACTTAAATATGGGTTTGACCTTCGCTATCTTCCAATCCGAATGCAGCAGTCCAGTCTCTAGAGATTGCCTGAAGATATGAGACAGAATTTTACTAGATGCTATGACGGTGTTTTTAAGAATATTAGAATTAATGTCGTCAACGCCACAGGATCTGGTGAGCTTGAGGTTATTTATCAGGCACGCGACACCTTCAACTATTATTTCAATTGGTGACATGTATTGGTAATTCAGCTCCGATGCATCTGGCAGATCAGCCTGATCTTCTGTGGTGAATATAGAAGAAAAATAAGTATTTAAAGTAGAGGCACACTGATTATCTGATATAGTACTTAATGTTCCTCGAATGCATTCTTCTTTTAATCCCTCATCTCTTCTTCCCCGTGCAGGGTAGCAAACCGAAGGCCCCTCCATGCCTTGTTTCTCTCTCTCTCTCTCGAATGCATTGTCAGCATGCCCGTTGCTCCACGAGGCATGGTGGTAAACGTTGAGCTACGGCGCTCATCGCTACCCAACTGCATGGTTCTGCAAGATTTTATTTTGGCTACCACTTTTGGCCACTGCGCGTTCCTAATGAAAACTTGAAACCTTGAATGAAAACGCAAGTGTATCGAGTACGAGTGTCAGCGATGTGCCATTTAAACGGAGGAGCAACGTCTATAGCGGCAGTAGGCCGATAAACAGCCATACATCGTCGCTTTTTTTTTCTGTCCACATGCTGTCAGGATTGGGGGCTCAATCCCACCGCTCGTTATCCGTTGTCAAGATTGGAGTCCGGCATGAATTAGAAGGTAGCTGGCCCATGCCGTCGTCCAACTTATCCACGCTGAGGACGTTGATGGAGGGAAGGACTGCTTCTCATCGAGAACGAGGAATATGGGTTTATTTACAGTATTTACATGCAGTTCATCAGTCTAGCATGACTGCGAGAGAAAGTACGTCAGTCTAACACGACTGCTTGAGAGAGTGTCTCAGTCTAACATGACTACTTAAGAAAGTCTGACGAGCATCCGCACAACAGCGGCTTATAAGCACTCGGTCCCCCCTTGATTCCAAGGGGACGGAAACGTTCGTCCAGTCATTGAAACACGCCGCCTCTCCCCGGGACGGTTTACACACACACGCGCACACACACACACAGGTGCACGGTCCGGAGCCGACGTCAGAGGGGCTTCGTAGAACTCGGACCTGACCCGGGTAGCGCGCCCGGGTAGCCATTGTCCTGCGTCTTGGTCGGCGCGTGGGAAGGGGCCTTCGTCGACGTTCCCGCGGCAACTCCCTCACTCATAGCAGAACAGGGCGGCGTTGGTGGGTTCGGTCACAATAGTTGGCCCGCCGAACGCATTCAGTCACAATGGCGACTTAGTGACGCCGTGGCTAGAGGTTTGCGGCGGCGCTCCCGGAAGCGTTGACGCCCGTTGTCGCAATTGGCTAGCAACACTTGCACCTCAGCTGGGCCGTTCTTAACAATGCACACATTAAATTGCCCCTGAGCGTTTGAATAACGTATGCAAACCGCATTAGGAAGACTATACCAAAACTATGAATGCAACTGAATGTTCTATCTAACTGAAAGCTATCTCGTCATCAGTACATTTAATTCTTTCATGGATAATGCAAACAACCTCAGCGTGACTGACGGCAATACGTACTTTAACGCTAATGACTTGGTGCGTCTATATACGGACACTCATTACGCATCACTCTGAGATCAGCCCACTAACGCCTCTCGAGTGCACTGCTTCCGAAATAGGCCCGCCCACTCCGTCCAATGAACACATTGAAAGCTAGGTGCTGTTGTGATCCGGTTCTGTGGTTTGTGGCTCGGACTCTGGCGTCACTCAGAGGGTCGCTGGTCTACGGTGCCGGAGCGCCTTAAACATGGTAGCGGGCCTGCGCTATACCGGCGCGTCGTACTAAGCTGGCTAAGCGGAACCACGCCGTCGTCCGCATCTATCGTTTGTTGGTGAGGAGATGAAGTCAGGAGGTTGAAGGAAACGATTGAGAAGTGGGTTTATTTTACATATTTACACAACTATCTCCAGACATGGGAGAGCATTCCACGTATAAGGGCTTTAAACGTCTGAGTTCACTACATGTCTGGGCACACACCTGCACCAAGGGCGTCCACTTTTAAGACAGTTCTCTTCCCTAGTTAACTGTACGAGGGAATCTGACGACTGTGCATCGGCCAATCGTAATAGTCGAACTGTTCGCAAGGTCTTGCCCATGGTCGCACATGCAACTTGCTGGACTCCGCCTCTGATCTCCAACCTTCGAAGCAAGGACGAGACAATCTGGAAACAGAGGTTCACGCTCCTTCCTCGAAAGTCATCGACACTGTTTCCTTGCTCTCCCTGACATTCAGCTTGTCAGGGTCATGAGACTAGTCTTTGCGGTCGTTAACGCTTCCACGGAGGGTGTTGTCGCCTCGAAGTGAGCTTCTTTGTTTGCGAGTCAGTCCGCGTCGGTGTCGGGCCCCGTCGTCTTCTACAGGCGGGCGCTGATGAAGGGGCTGCCTCGCGGGAAACCCTCAAAGCATGCGCACGGCCGCTTTGGAACCCAACAGAATCCTCCGTTGCCGGGAAGTACGACCTTAGGATGACAATCTGTCAGGTTTCTTCAAGTGTCGGCGTTCCGTCGCGACCTCGGGGTTCCTTCTAGAAGTGATGGCCGATAGCACCCAGCAACTTGAGGTCCCAGCATTGACTTCGTTGTGGACTATACTTTCTGACTCAAGATCTGCACTGCAAGCCGTTGATTCTTTCTCCAGAAGAGGCCAGTATTATGTGCCAGCATTGCTTGTCATGCATGTCCCCCGGTATGAAAAAGAAAAATAAAGTTGGGGGAGACCCACACCACCTTGGAGGTATAACGGGCATAAAGCCTAATATAAAATAAATGAAAAGAAGTTGCAGAAGCAACCCAAAATGAAATTAGAGAAAAAAAATTTCAACTATAGCAATAGTCGCCCCTCAGCAGCACTTCATTTTCACTGGTCACTATGGCTTCGCCGGCCACGAGCTAGTTCATGCAGAAGCAAGAACCGCTGTTTCTGAATCCGTTGACGTAAACGTACCATATTCGCGAAGTGGTGTAAACTCTCTAGCTGTTGTCTGCGCTCATGCGAGATTGCACGGCAGATTACTGTGCTCAGCTAGACCATCGATACAAGCGCCTGCGTGAAATAAAGCTCTGGCAGGACTTTTCGCCTCCCTGCTAAAGTAAAGCGAAACCATAGCAAGCATGATTCACCGGACTCGCTTGGATATCGCCTTCACTCGACGCGACGAATGTCCTAACATCCTCGCAGGCAGCCGGAACTGTGAACGCTGCCAAGTGTTTGAAACTCTACAACGTATGTTTTACGACTGCCCTCTCTACGCGTCTCAGCGGAAGATGCTGGCTTCTGCTTTAGCAGGCATTAGCAGGCAAACATTATCTGAAAGTATTCTTTTGTACGCAGTGTGTGACCGCACAGCAGCAACAGCTACAAGCGCTGTTCTGGGCTTTTTGAGGAGCATCAGACCATAGACTCAAGAATTTAAGGAAACCACTGTGTTCTGTGGTTATTATATGTGCATCCCCTCTTCTTAATTGTTCCCACCATCATGTTTTATCACTCGTTTTTCCCTTTCTTTTTCCCCCGTGCAGAGTAGCAGACCAGAGCACACAAGCTCAGGCCGACCTCTCTGCCTTTATTCTAATAAGTTCTCTCTCTCTCTCTTGATCGCCAGATGATCACTTGATCTCTGCTGGAAATGAAATCAGCAGTACTACTAGTGCTGCAAATCAACAGTGCTGCTGCTGCTTTTTAAAGCGAATCTCTTTTTATGAGCCCTCCAGAACTTTGCTGGCCATGGCTGCACTCTTGCCGAATAGCTCAACACAGGACAGCGCGCATATAAAAGGTCGGTGTACACATATTCCAATATTCCGGTGCCCGACTCTATCCTTTACGGAATTACGCAATGAAACAACAAATGCTACCTAAATATCTTCAGTGCAACAAGAGCATCACTACTCTATTAAAGGAAAGCTGAGGAGTCTGTCGAATTCAATAAGACGCTCATATACGGATGCGGTAACCTTATGAACCATGTAGGTAAAATGTGGGGGTTTTTTTTCAATTAGGAGCGACGTAATCGTCGGTTGAAATTGCGCTATAGCTCCGCCCCCCGTCGAATGCCGCGCGCTGCTGCTGACGCTGACGATGCGAGCGGAGACCGGAAACCGCGGTGTTGTGACGTCAACTCTAGTGTTTCGTTCCTTCGCAGCGTCCGCGACCGTGCCTGACCGCGCTTGTTTCTGCGTGCGTGCCATCGTAATCTGCTTCGATCGACCCTACATTCCTTTGTTGGTGCGTCTGCGTTTATGTAGAGTGGTAGTCAACGTGCGTGGTAGTCAACGTAAGTGGTAATCAACGTGAGTGGTAGTCAACGTGGTAGTCAACAGATGAAGGTCACTACACGTACTGCATGAACCGGGAAGCTTTTCACGCGTTTAAACCGTCTTTGTAGATTGCCGACAGCTTTGGACAGCGCACAAATGCCGACGATCGCATCCCCGCCCACGTTCCACGAGGAGGCATGCAGGAACACAACACTACAGTTGTTTGACCGGAAACAAGCTCACTAGATCGGCGAAAGATCGGCGAGATCACTAGATCGCTTTGCAAAAAACATACTCACCAAAGAGCATTTCCAACACGAGGAGATCCCAAGACTTTGCTTTCGTTCGCGTCGAAAGCTCTGCTCGCACCAGCATCGTTTGCTTCTTCGAGAGGCCGGCTCTTCGCAATCGGCTCGTACATGTAGGGAGTAACGCCGAACTCCTCAGAAAAACGCAGTCTCTAAATTTTCCATTACCGTCTCAGAAAAACAGCACCAAACTACCTGGCACCGCGCTTCATGTGTAGCGGCAGCGGTCGGTTACTAGTGTTGACGTCACGAGGCTCCCGACCAATCACAGGCGGAAACGAGACGCGCGAGCTGGGCGTATCCGCTGCTGCACTTTTCGTCGAAATAAAATATATTTGCGCTTTCTTTCGCTCAATTTCGATACGATATTCGAATTCGGAGGGTTGAAAACCATTATGTACAGATGTTCACTCATTCTTTCTGGAAAACCTTTCAGCTTCCCTTTAAAGAGAATATATTCCTTTTTCATGCGGCTCTTCCTAGCTTTTATTTTTTCTTGTCTTTTTCTGCGTATGTGTGCGTAAGTAAGGAGGACTGTTTGACTCCTGCTAACGTCATCTCCCTTTGAAACACCGCATGCAACACTGTGGAGGCTAGCAAGACGTATTTGAGTGTTTGCGTTCACAGCATGGAGGTTGCCAGGAATATGAACCTGGTAACGTTTAACGCTAGAACGTTATCTAGTGAGGCGAGTCTAGCAGTGCTATTGGAGGAATTAGAGGGCAGTAAATGGGATATAATAGGGCTCAGTGAAGTTAGAAGGCCAAAAGAAGCATATACAGTGCTAAAAAACGGGCACGTCCTGTGCTACCGGGGCTTAGCGGAGAGACGAGAACTAGGAGTCGGATTCCTGATTAATAAGAACATAGCTGGTAACATACAGGAACTCTATAGCATTAACGAGAGGGTGGCATGTCTTGTGAAACTTAATAAGAGGTACAAAATGAAGGTTATACAGGTCTACGCCCATACATCCAGTCATGATGACCAGGAAGTCGAAAGCTTCTATGAAGACGTGGAATCGGCGATGGGTAAAGTCAAAACAAGATACAGTATACTGATGGGCGACTTCAATGCCAAGGTAGGCGAGAAGCAGGCTGGAGACAAGGCAGTGGGGGAATATGGCATAGGCACTAGGCATAGCAGGGGAGAGTTATTAGTAGAGTTTGCGGAACAGAATAATATGCGGATAATGAATACCTTCTTCCGCAAGCGAGATAGCCGAAAGTGGGCGTGGAGGAGCCCGAACGGCGAGACTAGAAATGAAATAGACTTCATACTCTGCGCTAACCCTGGCATCATACAAGATGTGGACGTGCTCAGCGAGGTGCGCTGCAGTGACCATAGGATGGTAAGAACTCGAATTAGCCTAGACCTGAGGAGGGAACGGAAGCAACTGGTACATAAGAAGTCAATCGATGAGTTAGCGGTAAGAGGGAAAATAGAGGAATTCCAGATCAAGCTACAGAACAGGTATTCGGCTTTGTCTCAGGAAGAGGGCCTTAGTGTTGAAGCAATGAACGACAATCTTGTGGGAATCATTAAGGAGTGTGCAATAGAAGTCGGTGTTAACTCCGTTAGACAGGATACCAGTAAGCTATCGCAGGAGACGAAAGATCTGATCAAGAAACGCCAACGTATGAAAGCCTCTAACCCTACAGCTAGAATAGAACTGGCAGAACTTTCGAAGTTAATCAACAAGCGTAAGACAGCTGACATAAGGAAGTATAATATGGATAGAATTGAACATGCTCTCAGGAACGGAGGAAGCCTAAAAGCAGTGAAGAAGAAACTAGGAATTGGCAAGAATCGGATGTATGCGTTAAGAGACAAAGCCGGCAATATCATTACTAATATGGATGAGATAGTTCAAGTGGCTGAGGAGTTCTATAGAGATTTATACAGTACCAGTGGCACCCACGACGATAATGGAAGAGCGAATAGTCTAGAGGAATTCGAAATCCCACAGGTAACACCGGAAGAAGTGAAGAAAGCCTTGGGAGCTATGCAAAGGGGGAAGGCAGCTGGGGAGGATCAGGTAACAGCAGATTTGTTGAAGGATGGTGGGCAGATTGTTCTAGAGAAACTGGCCACCCTGTATACGCAATGCCTCAGGACTTCGAGCGTACCGGAATCTTGGAAAAACGCTAGCATAATCCTATTCCATAAGAAATGGGACGCCAAAGACTTGAAAAATTATAGACCGATCAGTTTACTGTCCGTTGCCTACAAAGTATTTACTAAGGTAATTGCAAATAGAATCAGGAACACCTTAGACTTCCGTCAACCAAAGGACCAGGCAGGATTCCGTAAAGGCTACTCAACAATAGACCATATTCACACTATCAATCAGGTGATAGAAAAATGTGCGGAATATAACCAACCTTTATATATAGCTTTCATTGATTACGAGAAAGCGTTTGATTCAGTCGAAACCGCAGCAGTCATGGAGGCATTGCGGAATCAGGGTGTAGACGAGCCGTGTGTAAAAATACTGAAAGATATCTATAGCGGCTCCACAGCCACCGTAGTCCTCCATAAAGAAAGCAACAAAATCCCAATAAACAAAGGCGTCAGGCAGGGAGATACGATCTCTCCGATGCTATTCACAGCGTGTTTACAGGAGGTATTCAGAGACCTGGATTGGGAAGAATTGGGGATAAGAGTTAATGGAGAATACCTTAGTAACTTGCGATTCGCTGATGATATTGCCTTGCTTAGTAACTCAGGGGACCAACTGCAATGCATGCTCACTGACCTGGAGAGGCAAAGCCGAAGGGTGGGTCTAAAAATTAATCTGCAAAAAACTAAAGTAATGTTTAACAGTCTCGGAAGGGAACATCAGCTTACAATAGGTAGTGAGGCACTGGAAGTGGTAAGGGAATACATCTACTTAGGACAGGTAGTGACTGCGGATCCGGATCATGAGACTGAAATAATAAGAAGAATAAGAATGGGCTGGGGTGCGTTTGGCAGGCATTCTCAGATCATGAACAGCAGGTTGCCGTTATCCCTCAAGAGAAAAGTTTATAACAGCTGTGTCTTACCAGTACTCACGTACGGGGCAGAAACCTGGAGGATTACGAAAAGAGTTCTACTTAAATTGAGGACGACGCAACGAGCTATGGAAAGAAGAATGATAGGTGTAACGTTAAGGGATAAGAAAAGAGCAGATTGGGTGAGGGAACAAACGCGTGTTAATGATATCTTAGTTGAAATCGAGAAAAAGAAATGGGCATGGGCAGGACACGTTATGAGGAGGGAAGATAACCGGTGGTCATTAATAGTTACGGAATGGATTCCGAGGGAAGGAAAGCGTAGCAGAGGGCGGCAGAAAGTTAGGTGGGCGGATGAGATTAAGAAGTTTGCAGGGACAACATGGCCACAATTAGTACATGACCGGGGTAGTTGGAGAAGTATGGGAGAGGCCTTTGCCCTGCAGTGGGCATAACCAGGCTGATGATGATGATGATGATGATGTTCACAGCATGAAATAGTTTGTTGCTCGGCATGTGCTGCACAGAAACGCGTATCCATGCAGCACATGTCGCGGGATTGACTGATAAGAAAAGTCGGCAGTTCTACGTTTACGTGTTGTCGGTGAGCTTTATAACTTTTGTTAATCTTTTACTACCAGATGACGCTTATAAGGGATATTCCCAACAATATATTCACAACAAGATGAGGCATGTGTATGCTGCAGCAAAAATCCAGAAAGCTCAGCCTATCCTATAGGAATACTAAGGGATTCATCCAGTGAGACCCGTAAGCAACATGCACTTTCCAAGCGCTTAGATATAAAGTGAAATGAAGCGTACGTGCACCGGTCAGCAGTCGAGATAAAGAAGAAACATTTAGAGCATTGGTGTAAAAAAAAAAAAGAAAACCGGGCAAGAGATTGATACGACCGGATCCGTTACAGGCGTATAGGTACCGGCACAAGGTAGATGGAGAAGTTTTGAGGAAGAGAAAAAACATTAAGGAGACGCATACAAAAGTGCTAGAATGAAATCACGTGTAGCATACCTGATCAAATCAAGCAGGCCATCAATTCTGTTTATCACCGCGCCGTTTCAAAGGGGGATGCCAATAAATAATGATGATCATACACTTGTTACGTGCTGTTACTAAGGCCATGCTCTCGCCTGACTAAAGCCACGTAACACTTTTGTATCGCCACCGTACGTGACAAGCGAAATCGCTGTACGTCCCATGCGATGTCCATGAAAAAAAAATCTTTTTTTTTTTTAAATGCCACTGCTAGGTGTAAGGAACAGCATCTACATGTACAGGACAAAGTAATCACCTACACTTGTTGTTTGAGGTACCAAAATTACTTGTCCTTGCGTAAACACAGAGATGAAGATCCAGGGTGGTTACTTGAGCTAGTTGGTAATTCATGATCAAAAATAACGTACAGCGCGAAGTACAAGGACTGCGAAGACGACATACACAGCGCTGACTTCCAACAATATTTGATTGCGTTGCCACATCGACTTGGGCATCCATTGCCAGGACTGCGGCTGCGTGCCCCTCTTTGAAGGTACCGAAGTTTTAGCGAGACACAGCTCACAGCTCACCCGGGAAATTGTGGAAGCTGATTTCATCAGAAAACTTGGTAGTATTTGCATTACATCTATCGCGCTGACCCCTGGTGAAGTCACGTATCTAAACAGATAGGAATCGTAATTTTTTTATTTCCTTTATTTTTATTTTTTATTTTTCTGGTGACCATGCTCTTAGTTCAGTGACTTGCTGTTAGAACACCCCATGTGCCTGCCTTTCATTTTCTGCGCATGCCCTTTCTGGTATATATATACACACGATGTGGCAACGCAATTAAATATTGTTGGAAGTCAGCGCTGTGTATGTCGTCTTCGCAGTCCTTGTCCTTCGCGCTGTACGTTATTTTTGATCATGAAGATCCAACTTCGTGTGGAGGATCGTCATTTTGACACCGCACATCGTGGATTTCTTGTGTCATTTCGCAAGTATTTGAAACACTTCACGGTTACCTTTCGTCGTCCGTGACGACATAATGGCCTGTATTAAACTAGAGTCAACTTTCTCGAAAGCTGGTGGCAAGGATATGGCTGAACCACTTTCATGCATCAGACATCATATCCGGGTTGAATATTCTGACGGGGCGTCAAATAGATGAAAAGAGAAGCACGATTTGTAAACAGACTATTTGAAGATATGGTCAAGATGGCTGAACGCGAGCAACGTCCCGGTGATCGTCGTCTTCGTCGTTAGCTCAAGGAGGTATGGTATGGTATGGTAAAACTTTAATGAAGTCCTGCAGATCGTGAGTCTTCACGAAGCGGGCCGCTCTCACGTGGAAACCGGAAGGCCGAGCCTCTCGGCCTCATCGTGGGCCTGCTGGACAGCCCAGAGTTGGTCAGCCAGAAGAGGGCTGCGGAGAACCGCCTCCCCTCTGGCCGAGCTGTTAGCGATGATAGAGCGTGACTGGGCACACCGCCAGAGCATGTGGTATAACGTGGCTATTTCTCCACAATCGTGGCAGGTAGCACTGGTGTAAGTATCCGGATAGATTTTATGCAAGAGCGACGGATTGGGATAGGCATCCGTTTGTAGTAAACGGAGCGTTAATGCTTGAGCTCTATTGAGGCGCGGATGAGGAACAAAGTAGGTTCTACGGCTGAGGTGTTTAGTAATCTCATTGTAGGTGGAGGGCGTGCCCCTGTTCTCTGGGGAGTCGGCTTCCGATTGGTCGAGGGTAGCGCGGTGGGCAAGTTCACGCGCAGCCCCGTGAGCCGACTCGTTGAGGTTGGGAGGAGCACCCTTTATCTGACCCTGATGTGCGGGAAACCAATAAATGAAGTGGTGCGTGATTGCCTTGCCCTCAATAAGTCTGAGGGCCTGTTTGGATACGATGCCTTTTTCAAATGCTCTGACTGCAGACATCCCGTGAGCTATCCAGCAGGTCTAGTGCAATAGCCATTTGTTCAGCTATTTTACCCTGTGGTGCCTAGCGACAGCCTCAAGTGAATTTTGCTATTCCTGGAATTACAAAAAAGTCCAATCATCCAGCGCCGGCTCTGAAGCAACTTACGCTCCTATTACTGCACCAGACGTATCATGACCACATTCGTATATATACCGATGGTTCGACCTCACCTACCAGCTCAACTGCCGCATTAGTCGTTCCAGCCAAGAACGTTACAGTTAAATTCAAATTGTCGCACACGACTACATCTACATCGACAGAACTTGCAGCTATCCATGCCGCTATGATGTACATCACCGAAGAGCCAACAGAGAAATGGGTCGTATTTTGTGACTCTAAGGCAGCCCTTCACAGCATCAAGTCAGCATTATGTCACAGAACTTACGAGCAGATGATATCTGACATCAGGGAAGTGCACCACCATGCTCTGGAAAGAGGACACCACATTATATTTCAATGGATCCCTGCTCACTGTGGCATCGTCGGCAACAACCTAGCTGAAGAGGTTACCCGGTGTGCCCACGAAGATACCAAAACGCGTCCAACACCTTTGGCGAGGTCGGACGCTGCCAGAGAACTTCGCCTACTTGCACGCAAGAAGTCACAAGATCTCTGGATTTCAACTGCCTTCAATTGCAGATTACGTAAATTGGACCCCACGCTACGGCTACAACTGCCATCTAGCCTTTCCCGCAGCGAAACAACCTTGTTGTGTCGCTTGTGGCTGGGAGTGGCGTTCACGAACGCATACTCCTACCGCATGGGAATGGCCGAGAGCCCGATGTGCGACTCCTGTGGGTGCGAGGAGGCCATCCAGCACCTATTGTGTACCTGCCCTCGCTACGATGTCCAACGCCTCTCTCTGCGGGCAACTTTACGCCGACTGGACTCGAGACCGTTCACCGAGTCAAAAATACTCGGACCGTGGCCACACCCGTCACTGGCTCGAAAAGCGATTCGTGCACTAGTGCAGTACTTGAAGTGCACCGGCTTAAGAGACCGTTTATAGTGTCCTTGTGTATGGTGTCCCTCCCACACGTACTCAGTGCTTACTCTCTCCTTTTCTTCCTCTTTCTATTCCCCTTTCTCCCACGCCCAGTGTAGGGTAGCAAACCGGATGCTGTTCTGGTTGGCCTCCCTGCCTTCCCTATCCTTGTTTCCTCTCTCTCTCTCTCTGTTCAGCTATTTCGGAGTCCCTCGTCCGAACCTAGGCAGCATTGGTGATTCCTTGCCGACCATCAACAGTGACGATGGTGAACGCCCGACGTCTCTTACAAGAAGCGGCATCCACAAAGCTGACCTGTCGCTGATCACTGTGTATTTGCCTAAGGAGGTTGGCCGCCCTTGCCCTCCTTCTACCGCGATTATGATCGGGGTGCATGTTCCTAGGTATTGGCGCGACCGTAATGTTCCCACGAATCGACGGAGGAACGTCAGAGAACTCCTCCGCTACTCTATCGGGGTGATATCCGAGTTCCTGCAAGATGGATCTCCCTGCCTTCGTTGTTGTGAGGCGACGTAGCTGTGCGCGCTCCTGGGCCTCTGCAATCTCTTCAAGAGTGTTATGAATGCCAAGCTGCATTAAGCGCTCTGTACAAGTGTATACGGGTAACCCGATAACCCGCTTGGTCATCTTCCTAAGCTGTGCATTCAATTTATCCCGGTCTGCCCGTTTCCATCGATACATGGCTGCCACATATCTAAAGTGGCACAGAACGAAGGCATGTATTAGTCGAATGGGGTTATCCTCCTTGAGTCCATGATGCCGATTTGATACCCTCCGTACTAAACGAACAGCACTTTCAGTTTTAGCAATTAGCTTGCGTATAGTCTTGCCATTTGTACCCCCTGACTCAACGATCATGCCCAAGACCTTGATCGAATCGACTCTGGGTATACGGCAACCATTTCTTGTATATAGGTTAATGTCTCTGTCTTCTAACGATGTCCACCCCTTGGGCCTTGGACCGCGTTTCTTGGGACTATACAGCAAAAGTTCCAACTTCAAGGGGGATCATCTGAGACCGGTGGGTTCGAGATAGGTTTCGATAGTGTCTATGGCCTCCTGTAAGACTCCCTCAACCTGACCGTCATTGCCTCCTGTGCATCATATAGTAATATCGTCAGAATACATAGTGTGCTTGATGCCTTCAATCTCGAGAAGCTTTCTGCTTGGTCGACCATGGCTATATTGAATAAACAGGGGGAAATGACGGACCCCTGTGGGGTGCCCCTCTCGCCAAGTTCCAGCAGTTGTGATTCGAGATCGGCCACCCGGAGGGTAGCCTCCCTATCCGAGAGGAACGATCTATAGTTATAAAACATTTCACCCAGATTGAGCCGAGATATCAAGGCTAGGATATGCGAATGTAGTACGCTGTCGAAGGCCTTCTCAAGATCAAGTCCCAAAACTGCTCGAGTGTCGCTAGAGTCGTTGTCTATGATTTGATGCTTAATCAATTTCATGGTATCCTGTGTGGATAGGCCTGGTCTGAATCCTATCATACTATGGGGTGTTGGAATCTCAGCGCTGACGCCCGTTGTTGCAAATGGGTAGCAAGCCCCAAGGGTAGCGTGGGCCTGGCGGCCTGGGGCACAACTGGAAGCATCCGAAGGTCCCGGCAAAGCATGAGTCGACTGGTAACAGAACAACTGGTTTATTCTAGCATCGCAAAAGAGCGGCCGGTCAGGTCGACCGAAGTGGAGAGATGGGAGAGCACGTTACTCAACAGCAGAAATCGGAGCCTCTCTCTTGGCGTCCGGGGGCAGCTGCTCTTATACTTTCGCAGTTGAGGGCAAGAAGGAAGGCCTCGTGACGAGGCCACGTGACGGCGGGCACGGACACGCTGAGAGACATGTTGAGACGAGTGTAGTGACGCATCCGCCAACCCGGCGCCGGTCAGACCTCCTCGCTTCACACTTGGGGAGCTCCTCTCCCCGGCTGCCGCGCTTTGACAAGCGTGGGCACACACACACACACACGCACACACGAAGACACGTGGCACTGAAACACGCCTGGACGCGCTTGGCGGGGAGGCTTTGCGGGAGCTCCGAACGGGCCAAAATGTCCGCCGCTTTGAACGAAGCCCCGGCATCCGTTGCATCCGCGCCGGCTATACCGCGCGTCGTAGGCGAAACGTAACAGGGGGTAAATGTCGTTATTCTCCAGGAACCGGGAGAGTCGATTCAGGACTGCGTGCTCCGCTACCTTACCCACACAGTATGTAAGCGAGATGGGCCTCAAGTTGTCAACGCTAGGTGTTTTGCCAGGTTTGGGGATGAGCACTGCGAGAGCAGTCTTCCAAGGTGATGGGACGGTTCCATTCCTCCAAATTTCATTAATGTCCTCTGTGAGGTATGCGATTGATTTTTCATCCAGATTTCGCAATGCCTTGTTGGAGATGCCATCCGGCCCTGGTGCGGATCTACCGTTGAGTACATGTAGAACCCTACGAATCTCCTCAACGCCAAACTCTGCATCCAGGTAGGAACTGGCCTGGCCCTTGTAATCGAGATGTACAGGAGACCGCCCTGAGTCGACTGGGATATATTTGTTAGCAAGCGTGTGGATTAATTCGTCCTCAGAGGTCATTCGTGCGGCCTCATGTATGGTTCTACCAATGACATGCCTCTGATTAGACTTAGTATTGGTCTCGTTAACCAGATGCTTAAGCAAGCTCCAAGTTTTACCATTGCGCATTTGGCCGTCTATCGAATTGCATACCTCGTCCCACTGCTGTTTAGAGAGGGTTACACAATGCCCCTCAATGTGTTTGTTAATCTCAGATATCTTTTTGCGTAGCCTACGATTAAGTCGTTGACACTTCCATCTGTTGAGAATGGACTGTTAGGCATCTAACAGATGGACTAATCTGCTATCCATTTTCTCAACAGGAAGGTCGGTGCAGACCTTAGAGGTTGCACGCCGAACGTCCTCTTGGACCTGAACCATCCATTGCTCTATGGTAGGTCGGGAATCTGAGGGAGGCCTCTCCTTCCGAAGCTTGCGGAATTTATCCCAGTCCGTGTACGAGAATTCGCGCTGTTTTTTACCCACGATAGGAAGCTGGGCCTCACAAATATAGTGGTCACTACCAAGGTTCCCAGCCAAGTTATTCCATTTGGCCTCAGTCACGTTCTTGACGAAGATGAGATCATGGGTAGAGTCTCTACACGTGGATGTCCCGATTCGGGGTGGGAAGTTAGGGTCAGTGATCAGCGTCAGGTCCAGATCCATGGCATTATGCCAGAGATGCTTACCCTTATTGGTATCATACTTATAACCTCAGACATGAAGCGGGGTATTAAAGTCCCCTGCGACAATAAGGGGGCTTGATCCTGCCATGTCTACGGCCTTGCGGAGCAGAGTCTTAAATCGTTGCCTTTTTTCGTTGGGACTACGTGTTAAGAACATATATGCTGCCTCGGTTGACCCGACCAGGTATGATCTCTACCATAACATACTCAATATTACTACCAGCCAATTTGAGATCATGTGTCACATGAGTGAGTTTCTTACTAACGAGAGTACATACCCACCTTCCCCCGACTGCACGGCGACCGAGCAAAGCCCAGTCATCGAGATGCCAGGTGAGAGGGCTTCCTGTAATAAGATAACCTGGGGCATCTTTTCACAACTGCGTAGATATTGCTGTAGGGGAGCCTTCTTCCTAGAGAAGCCCCTACAGTTCCATTGCCAAATTCGGAATGTCTCAAGGGGCGGAGCCATCTATATCTTCGTAGTTAATCTAATCTCTTCGTAGTTAATTTTGAGTAGGAGTGAAAGAAATGTGTAATATAACCCTTTAGTGACGGCACATATAAGTACCAGAAAAAAGTGTTTCTTTTCTATCAAAAATATGCAAAACACATCAAGAAGATGCATACTCAATGAAAAGAAAAAAATATATTTTGCGAAAACTTTTTCAGCAATTGGGGAAAGACACCAGGCAAAAAACAGGAAGTGGGCTTCAGCTCAAGCTACCTATGGCTTCGTTTGGAATTCTTACAGAGAGCTCTCGTCATATGTGACCCATAGGTGTTGTTACGTCTCAACACCACCAAGGGTGTTAAGTGAACGATTGCCACGTGTCAAACCACCACGCCTCCTAACCAGACGTCAGCGCGGCGCGGACGACTAAAAGAGCCCCACCCCCTTTACCTAGAAACCGGATAAAAGGCTGAGTGAAGAAGAACGACAGCGAGCAAGCCCGCTGCTGCAAGTTTCCACGAAAGGCCCTGAGCCCGGCCTTCACCTTGCAGACTGTGCGAAGAACGGGGTGGGCTACCACAAACCAGCCAGGTGTCGCCGGATGATTTCTTTTGACCGGATGATTTGTTTTTGCCCAGATGATTTCTTTCTTCCACAAATTCCAAACCAGTTTCTTCGAGGCGGAGTTACTGCGGGTTATGGATGGCCTGGGCGTGGTATCGCAACGGAGTCCACGATGGTGATTTGCTGCTGGACAGTCTTCAGATTCCCTAGTCGACTAGAGACGAGGGGATTAAAAGCAGGGACTTTTGGGAGAGTGGGACAGAGGGTCCTGATGTGAACTGAGACGTTAACTTGCTCATGCATGGAGTGGGCTTCCGCACTGGAGCCGTGTAACTGAGCTAAATAAACCCTTTTTCCTTCATTTTCTACAACTTGACGTCGTAGTCGATGGGCTTGGTGGATTCCATGCCCTGAACGCCACCCTAGCCGCAACAGTGTGCATCTCATTTTCTTTACATCACGTGTGTGACACAGCTACAGCAGCAAATTTTGCATCGGTCTGTCTCCTCTGACCGCGCTGCTGTCATTGTTGTTGTTCTCCTGCGTGGCTGTGGTGCATACCCACAGTGGCGGACTGGCCATGAATCGGAGCGCGGATAAAACCAATTAGTGGATAAAACCAAAGCAATTCACAATTTGAACGTTAGAACTTAGAAAGTAAAATTTTTGTGGAGGAAAAAAATCATTCAGAACAAAAACCATGAATTAATTTTTTAATCTAATAATAGCTGAATAAATAAATTAATTAAAGAAAAACATGGTGGGGGAGGGGGACGATCAGCCTCGCATGGTAATCGATTAGATTCAATTAGGTAATTTTGGATTGTCAGGCAAACATTTCTGTGGCTGAACCCAATAATAGAGGCTTCAAAAGATAGGATCACAGGCACCGATAAATATAGGAAGCGGGATTTCCAGTAATCTTTTTTATTATTACTGAAAAAAGAATTAGTGAAATTCAGAGAACTGTCTCCTAATGCGTAGCAGTTTTTGGCTCGGCTTGCGCTTTTCTTTCCCTGTTTGCCCGCCCCAAATTTAGGCTGACCCACCCAAAATTTAGGTTGGCCCGGCCAGATGGGAGGCGGTTCTCCGCAGCCCTCTTCTGGCTGACCAACTCTCGGCAGTCCAGCAGGCCCACGATGCGGCCGAGAGGTTTGGCCTTCCGGTTCCCACCTGAGAGCGGCCCGCTTCGTGAAGACTCACGATCAATAAAGTTTTACCATACCATACCATACCCCAAATTTCAAGTTGACCCTCCCCCATATCTCCCCCACATTCAGGTTGGCCCGCCCTCTGTCACCCCCAAATTTAAGTTGGCCCCACCAACCCCATGTATTTTTGTGAAGGATTATGTATCCGTATACGGGAAAGGTGTCACGCTTTCTGCGTGACAGACACGATTTTGCACGATTTTGCTTCCAAAATTGCTGGGGTACTCGCCAAAGAATGCTACGCATTAAAACACCTACAAGACAACAATAAATCGTTGGTTGTCTCCGCTTCGCCTCAAAATTTCGAAAAGAAAGCGGGTCGCGTGCCGTCCATTGTTTCCTGAGCTACCTCCTACTGCCCGATTACCGGCCTATTTCCCTTATAGTGAGTACGAGCCATAAAAAAGGACCGCCATCAACACTATCATAATGTTCCTGCCCTAAACCAACAAACTATATTTGCTGCCTGTCATTCAGTATTAGCAGAAGACACTTAGCCAGAAAATTCGTACTCCATACCGAAATTCAGCAAGAAAGTTTTTTTTTGTAATATGTTGCCGGTATATAAGGAACATTCATCGATAAAGGGCTAATATACAAAGTATCTTGATCACGAGGTTCTACAGCACGAAGTTAGAGAAGTCTCAGTTTCGCCCGAAAGGCGAAGCATCGATTGTGATAGCAAATTAGCAGACAGCCTTACGAAGTAAGGATAGTACTTTTATCGGCCTTATCAACTTGTAAACATTCGCTTGCTAACTAAATTAACAAGCATGGTGTCAGTGCGCACATCAAACATGAACACATAACACTCGATGACCGCGGGCACTTGCTGTCAAAACGCTGCCGTGAGGAAACGCGGCAGCAGCAGCGAGCGAAGTGATCTTACTGCTGTCTATGGCTTCAACTCAAAGTGAGCGCCGAGAACACACAACACGCACAAAGCTACGAGCCGCCGACGCACCTCTGGCTCCAACGCAGATCGCTCACAAGGATACGTCCGCGCGACCACGTGCAGCCGCCACATGCGCAGTAACGCAGCGCATCCCGCTCGCGCGCCACGGAGGACGGGGCGCTTCCTCTCCGCTTCCGTCCCTTTCGCACGGGCGAGATTGAGCCGCGATTGTCGTTTACCCTCGTCCGCTTTCACTCGCACGTGCAGTGTACAGGGCGCGCGGCGACGTTGTTATCGTCCTTGGACTTTTTATGGAACCTCACGGCGACGCCGACTCCGATGGCGGAAATGCGCTTGGAGTGTCCATATAATTGTCATCGCAATAAAAGAAACCCGAACGTGGCTGCACTGTTGTTGAGGGCTTGGCGTAAGCGGACGCAGAGATGCCGAGAACTCCGAGCATGACATTGGAATCGGGAGCTACAATGTCACATTACCAGGCAAAACATTCAGGTTAGAAATTATGGAGCCGCAGCTACATTGCTATTTATTCCGGATGCCGAAAAAGTTTACATAAATTTACGTACAGGATTCACGTCTGTATATCAGGCAACATGAAACAGGAAGACAATAAGAGTCACGGTTTTTGTGTGTGTGTGTGAAAAGAAACAGTGAAAGAAGAAGAAAACTACTGGGCCCATTACGCAAACTAAATTTTTCAACATCGGCGGTAGTAATTATAACAGATTCTTTATCCTTATGTTCCTCGCTCACAGCAAATGGTGTCACTAACCTTTTACGTACATTTCATTTTCTAGTGCCTGCCCACATAAATTTAATTAGATTGGTTTGGGTGCCTGGACATAAAGGATTAGTCATGAACGAAATGGCTGACAGTCTCGCGAGAGAGGCCCTCAGTGGCCCTGTATTACCATTACTTCCTACAATAGCTTACCTGACGACTACAAGATTCAGGAGATACACAATTACTCAAGACTTTTTGAACCCAGCTGTAGCTAATTTTTCAGAATATCGACACCTCCTATTCCCTTGGCCCAAAAATTCCTTTCACACCAGAAAAACTGAAGTCATCTTTACCCGATTACGTTGTCGAATACCAAAATTAAACTTCTATCGTCACAGGGCTGGTCTGGTGCCCTCCCCTCTGTGCCCAGTCTGTGGAGAAGATGAAACAATAGATCATTTTTTCATATTCTGCCGCCGTTTCACTTCTTTAAGAAAAAAATCTAGAATCAAGATTTACACAGCTTGGTTTGAGCTTTTCAATTATAAATATCCTTTCCCTAGGAGCCTCCTCTCTTGGAAAGTGCCACAGGGATATTTGCTCAACCGTGGAGGATTTTATAAGTTCTACAAAGAGATTGTCTTGAATTCTTAAACATTTTATTTTTGTTCATTTTCTCCAGTTAGCTTTACCAATTTCAGTCTTTTAATAAAGATAGCCTAATTTCACCCAAATCTTGGCCAATCCCCCACAGTGGGTGTGCGCCATCGCATAAGGAGTACCATACCATACCATACCATGCGCTGTTTGCCAGAAAGAAAATGAGGCTCTTGCGACTCAGGCGTTGGACGAAAGTGGTCTTTATTGGCGTCATCTACGTTTTCTGTATGTTCAAATTTTTCTGGTTCGAAGTGTCCGTGCTGACGCCGGTGTTTAGGAACATGACGATTCACTACGACGGATTCCTGCTGGAGACTCCCGGGTGTTCGCTGCCCCTGTACGACCCTCACCACTGGATAGTCCGGCGGTTTTTCGTCGAGGAGGCCCCGTACGAAGCCGTGTGTGCGAGTCGCAACCTCACTGCCGTTGTCCGGGACTTCGACAGATTTACGTTAGACGCCGGGGCCCTTCGTCGCGGCTACAACGTCTCGGAAGGGGACATCCGCTGCTTCTACCGAGAGGTGTTCAGGGACGAAAACGCGAGAGTTCCTGACACATCGATCACGCTCGGTCCTTTTGTGCCGCTGCCTCTAGGGAGTCCAGTAGAAGCACAGTACGTGCAGATCTCTTGCAAGACGAACGGAAGCCTACTTTTCCAAGACTACTTCTTCGTACCTCGACCGAAGAAGCGCAACGGGTCCGTTCATGGTCCCACGTCGAAGGATGCTACTTCCTCACGGAACATGAGCAGTTCCATGAACATCCTTATACTGGGCGTGGACTCGACATCGCGAATGAACTTCCACCGTCATTTGGAACTAACGCGCAAGTTCCTGAATGAAGAGCTGAGCAGTTTCGAATATCTCGCGTTCAACAAGGTCGGAGACAACACTTTCCCAAACCTGATTTCTCTGCTCACTGGGCTGGCTGGCCCTGAAGCAGAGAGTCTTATTGTTAGCTCCGAGACGGTCGAGGCGCTTCCGTTCGTCTGGAATTTGTACAAGAGCAGAGGCTACACCACACTGTTCCTCGAGGAAATGCCTCACTACGGCCTCCTCACATACCCGAACTTCCCTGGGTTCGCACGCGCGGCTGCAGACTACTATCCCACGTCTATACTACGGCTAATGGATGATATATATACCGATAAGCGCTACTGCATGGGTTCCCGATTGAAGACGAAGGCGCTCATCGATTACGTAAGCCAGGTGCTGAAGATCAATCGGCACGAGCCGATGTTCTCTTTTGTGTGGCTTGGCTATCTCACTCACGACCACTTAAACGGGTTGAAGCTCATGGACGGAATACTCGAGGCCTTTCTCCGAGAACTCTCCGTTCACGGCGTGCTGGAGAACACGGCACTGTTTTTCGTGAGCGACCACGGCCCTCGCATTGGCCCGTTCAGGATGGGCGAGATCGGTCGCTTTGAAGACAAGAACCCGATATGCATACTGGCGCTTCCCAAACGGTTCCTGTCAGAACACCCGGAAGCCGCCGTGCAGCTGGAGGTCAACCAGCGCCGTCTGGTCACGCATTACGACTTGCACGCCACGTTGGTGGCGCTGTCCAGTCTCCCGGTTCTCGGGAACGGTTCCACGAACAAGGGGCTGAGCCTCACGGGCCGAATACCGCCCGAGAGAACATGCGCGGACGCCTTCGTGCCGCCGGAATTCTGCGCGTGTTTCGGAGCCAGCCGCAACCTCGGGAACGAGAGAGTGACCTTGTCGTTCGCCCGCTACGCCGTGTCTTACATCAACGCCCTCGCGGAACTGCACTTTCCCGGCCGGTGTGTCGTGTACGAGCTCGACAGCGTCGACGAATCTTCGGTGCTCGGAGGTCGCGTGGCGGGCAAGGTGTTGCTCCGCGTCTCGATAACCACGAGGCCGACTGCCCACTTCGAGGTGTACGGAGCGCTGCGCGGCGAGTCGAACTCGCAGGAGAACCGCGTGGACTTTCTTCAGAGACTGGACTGGTATAGAAACCAGACCGAGTGCCTGCCGGAGAGCAGGTGGCAGAAGGTTTGCACTTGCAGACCGCAGCCGCTGAATGCAGGTAAATCTGCGCACTGAAGGACGCCCTTGCCTCCATGAAAAGACTATAGCGCGAGAATTCGCGTGATTTACACGCGTAGTATATGTAGCATTGCTGCTTTATAACTAAAATGGCGATGTCAATTTTGATAATTTGAGGTAAGCTTAGCTTATTCTTTTTATTATTATTGCATAGTGGATTAGATATGAACCGACATTTTTCATGCATGACGTGTAATCTTGATGAGCTGATAGCAGTCGCCAGGAGAGCTGGAATTTGCCATGGAGGAAATAAATAAGCTATTGGAGGGTGCATGGTGCGACGCAGCCATCATTCGCAAGCCTGATGCCATCCGCTTTGCCCTTTCTCGTGACCCTGCGCTCGGCGCACTTGGTTCATAATGCATGGCTCCCGGCAGATTTTAATCGACGCGCACTTGTTAGGCAGCTTTGCCAACCATTCTGCGCACAAAACGTGCCGATATGATTGTGCAACTTCGATCGTTTATTGCAATGAGCTTTCACTTATTGTCTTCTGCGCAACGTGCCACAGCTGCACGTTGCGGTCACATCCGTATTTTGAGGGGAGCGTGCGCTGAGCGCAGCGGTGGTAGAGGCTAGAACCTACCCAAACAAAATCAAGTGTTGGGCCGACATTTCTTGGCTTCGTTTATGTTATGCATAATGATACTTCCTCGTTATTTCATTCCTCCATTGCGTTTCCGTGCGCTGCGCCGAATGAGCTAGACCACGGGAAACTGTAGAAATTTCAGCCGAGCGAAGTTTGCGTAAGCACAGCCGGAGTTACATTAGTGCTGCAAGTAAAGGGGGGTGAATACACACGCAAAGAACACGACACATGAGCTTGATACTCACACGACATATTCATGTTCTCCCTCTGTCAGGCTATTATTGCACTTTACTTGCAGTATGTCGGACAGACTATGAATAGGGTATGAGGCGCAGCGCAGCGCCAAAGTGGGCATACTTCAGTGCCAAAGAGAGGGCCTAAGGATCCCACCACTACCAAAGAGCATGCACCCTGCTCACCATAAAGAGACACGGGAAGCTAGAGTGAAGCACATAGATTGCAAATATAGCGACCTGCAGGACGTGCATGGTCTACACGTCGATGCTGCAGAGTACAGAGAAGAGAGGGCAGTGGACGCTGACGGCACTGGGGCGACAGACAACCCTGAAGTAGCAGAATTAAGAGGCAGCCATTGCGATGGCGATTATCTCTACTAATTCCAAAGTAATCATTAGCAACTCTAAGAGCGCCGTACTCAACTTGGCCAGGGGACGAATATCCCCACAAGCACTAAAAATGCTTACGACGAACCCCAATTTTCGATCAATACAAATACTATGGGCACCAGCGCATTGTTCCCTCACTGGAACGAGGCAGCTCATCACGTAGCTTGAGGACTCGCACGCCAAGCAGATGAGTCGTCTCTTATGAGGTCGAGGATGATGATGATGTGTGGTGTTTTATGGCGCAAGGGCCAGGTTTGAATTAAGAGCGCCATGACAAGTGGTAATGTTAACGATGTATTATGGATGGCGTGCACAATGATTTCCTCATTGAGAATTGAGCGCTGAAGTGACGGCGTTGAGTATATACAAGACCTATAGGAGACAGATTAATTTCACAGCCTGAGTCCTCTCGGTGGTGTAATCTTCCTTCGTGTAATTCTAGCGTACTTGGCTATCACTAATACTGCTTCGCCTTTCCGGCGAAACTGCGGCCTCTCTCTCTTTCTGTGAGTCCGAGTATAAGCGCTGCTGCGCATGACTGCTGTTGGATATGATTTCGAGTGCATCCGACTTGGCCTCATTTTGGTTACTAAGTGAATTATGCAGTGTTCTCCAACTATCATGCACCAAGAGTTTAAAAAAGAGCAGCAATTGCGCTACTCGAAGAAACCCTAGTGCATATTAGAGAGGTTTAGTTTAGGGGACCCAAGCGGCTTGCGTACGCAAGAACTAGGGGCCACGGTACTGCGCATGCGCCCAGCCCTACGTCTGGGTCCGCGCATGCGCTGTACCGTCGCCCATAGTTCTTGCGTACGCAAGCCGCTTGCGTCCCCTAAACTAGAACTCTCTATTGTTTCCAGTACAGTCGAGTAGCCGCCAGTGATTATTTCGTGACTGAGATTTAATTCGGTAATTGGAATCAACTATCTAACTCGAGAAGTACTGTCATAATTTTTAAAGTGTCAATGCGGCATTTCTAGCCACCCCAAAATGACACCTAACTGTGGTGTTTTCAGCGACGTACTAATTTCGTGCAATGTCTTTTTTTTTTTTTCCCGACTGGCAGAGAAACCTCACCAAGTATGAAAAATACCACGTGAGTGCGCTCCCACCCGCATCATAAAGCAGCGCCCTCAAATAAGCTGATCGAAAGCAACTGCATTGCCTGTCGCAAACCCGAAGAGACAGCGCATCGCCTTGACAATGGTACGGAAGGAGCACCAATAGCAGGTTTCGCGTTTCGCAGCTATTCCTTGCTCTCATTTCTACGTCGCACTTATTATCCGTCTGTAAAGGCCGCCTGATCACATTGATAACAAAGGCCCCTTGATAACGCGGCCGAAGTGCCGCTCTGACCTCGTACGAAACGCGAAAAGCAATGTAATAGGCGTAGCACGTTTCAAAATCCCGGCTTCGCTCGCACCGTGTCGAAACAGTGCGCGCGACGCCGTATTTCGCGCCAGAAACTTGCTTCGGACCAAAGCCAAATTAAAGTGACTTATTTTTTCCTGAAATTGTATGCGTGCTGCAAAAACAGGTTCGTGTCAAAAAATAAAAGCGAAATAAACAGACCGGGAAGCGACTAACGTGTAGAGAAAAGGCAAAACCGATGTGTTCAAGAAAGTAAATATACCACTTCTAAATGAGCGGGATCGCCAACACACACACAAAAAGAACGTCAGATTTCAGCGTGCCCTTATTATCTGTGAATTCGTAAGCTCCGTTGAACGTCAGCTGCTGCCTATAGAGGACTTGTTCGAATAGATCTCCTTTTGCGGCGACGCAGTACTGTGTCCGTTTTACCACATCTTCAGTGGCTTTCTTGATGACCGACGCCGGAACTCTACGGCAGAAATCCGTTATCCTTGTCATGTCCGTCTCGATCATGTAAACGCGATATTTCACATAACCACAGAGAAAAATTGAGTGGAGGGAGGTCAGGTGACCTAGCCGGCCAATTTACAGGCCCGTGCCTTCCAATCTATTGCGCATGAAAATTCGCATCCAGCCAGTTTCGTGGAGTTCGCATCCGGCCAGTGGAAGACGTGACAACTGGACTTCGCTGAGAAACTCATGCACCATTCCTTCAAGAATTTCGTCCACGTAACGCTGTCCGGTCAGTGTGTGATCACAGAAGATGGGACCGATTGTAGCACCGGCATAAATTTAGAACCACACATTGAGCGACCACTAGTACTGGTGCCGAGCGCGCTCTACCCAGTGTGGATTGGAATCCCTCCAATAGTGTGCATTATGCAGATTTACCTAGGCGTTTCTGGGAAAATTGGCTTCATCTGTGCACAGGATGTTGCTCAAAAAGTTCGGTGACTTTTTGTGAGGACCCAATACGAGAAATATAGACGATTCGACATGTCCCTATCTTCCAAGCATTGGTGATGGTTAAGGTAGTACGGGTGAAATGCCGTCATTTAGAATCTTCCATACTGATTACTTGGAAATTGGTACCTGGGCGGCCACGTCCCACACGCTAGCATGATGGTTTGAGGCCATAAATGCTAGAACATCCGTGCGTATGCTAGCACTCAAAAACGGAGTCCTCCACCGCTGTTTCATGAAGCTGCCGGTTTGTTTCAGGTTTTCATAATTTCTGATCATAGTCGATGCGTTTGGTCTAATGCCACACTTCGGTGACTGGTATATATACTTGCGGCCTTCCTCTTGTTGCCATTTACATATCTCAAGGCAAGGATTATGTTTACCTTCTGCTCATTAGCGAAAGACATGGGGCTGGGATGAAACAAAACGCACCTTTAAACCTTTGCACTGACGTTGTAAATTCGCTTTTGTGGTGATATGTTTTGTGGAGAGAAAAAATCATCCGCGCACTTTATCTACGCTAGGACAACAGCTATCACAGTTTGTTTCCAACTAACACCAAGCGCGACGTGTTACTTCGGCCGGGGCGCGGCTGATAAGGCACGAGCTGGATCACGATGTTTTTCTTTATTTCCTTTATTTCGTTCTGGATAACTCGGAGGGAGCCAGTTCGAGGGCGCTGATTTATGATCCGGGTGGTAGTGCCGTCACGTGGTATTCTGCATATTTCGCGGGGTTTATTTATCAGTCGAAAAAAAAATAGTACGCAATTAACACGTCGCTGAAAATATACCGCAGTTAGATGTCCCTTGGCTGTGCCTTCATATGCCTCATTGACGCTTTGAAAATCAGGATAGTACGTCTCGCGTTAGATAATTAATTACAATTACCTAATGAAATCCCAGTAACAAAAAATTACTGGCAGCTACTCCACTGTACTGTAAGCAATATGCACTAGGTTTTCTTCGAGTAACGCATATTACTCTCTATTAAATCTTGGTGCATGATAGTTAATTGGGACACCCCGTATATATTTATGACCTTTGCATACCAAGCGACAATGTTTCCATTCCTAATAAATGCTGTAAATTATTAGAAATGTTTTTTTTTTTTTTTCATGAGTCGTTAGCATTGCTTACTGCAAAGAGTATTGAGACACACAACATTCACGTGCATTTAACACGCCGTTGATAAAATACTCTGCCGAAGGGGTCACTTAAGTCTTTTTTTTTTTTTTCATTGTAAAAAAAGTACGCAAAGCAATTTGAAGCGTGGTGAACATACAGCAACATATTTATTCTCTAGGCATAGGTTGTCCATACCTTTGGAAATAATATTTAATTGGCTACCTCCATCTCTTTCAAATATATAATAAACTTTGTTCTGCGTGTATATTTAAATATATTGTGTATGTGCATGGCGTTTACAGTGGAAATTTAAAACTATGTTGAAGTGAGAAAATACGGACAATGCAGCCGCCGCTAGTCCCTCTAATCCGGGTGTCCTCCTATTGTCAGGATTTGCAGAAATAAAGCGATAGTATGAATTAAAAGCCGTGCACATCCGCGCCAACAATGATGCAGTAAGCTATTAGCACCAGTAAAATTCGAGGAAAGTCAAAACAAACCTCAAATGATGTCCATGGGTGACAAAGCTCTTGGAATGGCACTTTAGGTGTGTGTAGGAGGGAGGGGGCTTCGGCATCGCCCGGGGGACACAGCCTCCCCCCCCCCCATTCCCCTGAAAACTCTGGAGGGGGCTCGGGCCCCGGAGCTTAAATCGTAAAGTAGCGACACTCTCCTCCTCCGCCTTTACGCCTCGTTTCTCCTCTCTTTCACACTCCTTCCTCGACCGTGGCGCCGCCTACACTGGTCGACCGTAGCAACGGCGCCAACATGCACTCCTCGCCACTCCGTAGACGCTTCTCGAGCAAAAATGGCGCCGATGCACGGCGCGAGGGCCCACATGATACTATTAGGCCAATAGCGACGCGGCGTCGGCCTCGGCCAGAGCGCGCTAGGAGGAGGCGGCATTCTTCAAAGCGTAGCACTACTTTACGAAGTTTAAGGAGTTTTACCGGAGCCCCCTCCCCCCCCCCTCCCCCGTAGTCAGCGCCTATGACTGGTGTATTAAATAATGGAATGAATCTGTGTGTCCAAGTTCGCGTTGCACGGCTTCCCGCGAGGATAAAAAAAAATGCAATCATCCGCCAGCGTTGTAGCGCTAACCTCCAAGGGAGATAGGTCAACCCTAGAACGTCTGCACGAGCGATTGCCGCTTGTTATACGGCGACAAAGGGAACAGTACCGCTTCTTGGCATGTAGTAAGTTTCTAGCACGTTATCTGCACACACACACACACCCCAACTCACACGCGAACTTACGCCCACTCTATCACCAGCGTATCAAGTGAACGAGCGCACACTTGAATCAACGCGCCGAAGCACGAGTGACAGTGCTACACCAAACAGCACATAATGTTCAAAGCTGATCAGCTTTGTGCGGATCAGCTTTGTGATCAACTCACTGTGCGGACCGTTACGAAACGTTGAACGTTTCGTAACGGTCCGCAGTGAGTGACTAGCGATAATACGTATTTGCTACAATGTATTACAAAGTACAGAACATCTACGTTACAAGCTTTGTGCCCTACAAGAATAAATCTATCGCAACTGAGCACACCAGCGAGAGATCAAGCAGAAAATAAACAATCATATAGTGTCCAAACGGGACAAGCCGCTAACTGCTTAATATTTATTTGCTAAATAAAAACCGAAGAGCCAGACATGATAATACTGATTCAAGTCATAGGCGGAAAGTTAAGATAGCTTAGAACACATCTTTAGCCCCGCTTATAGCACGCTGCTCTCGCCGTTTGGACAAAGCGTAATGAGTTTCGAAAGCCCTTACATGTCCTCCGAAGCTGTTGCCAAAGCTTCGCGTGTCGTCCACCCAGTCACCGTCTACAATATCCGCTGAAACAAAGGTTTGCAGAGCCTTTGTTTGTGTCATCGGCGTCACGTACATCCATCAGACATATATAGAGGCAGCTGAGGCAAGCAATGGACACGTCACCACGTGGTCAAACATGGCAGCGCGCATGGAATCGTCGTGAAAAGGGTCAGTACATCGACTCTCCGGCGGGGAGCGCGGCACCCGCGAGGGGTAGGGCAAGTGGCGTTTGGCAAACACGATCGCTAGCGCGCATTGTACGCACTGCGCCTGTCAGCTCGAAATGACCAGGCCTGGTGAAGGGCACTTTAAAGCTATCACTGTAAATAAACTCTAGCATTTTTTTTTTACCATTCCCGGAACAGCGTACGGCTTGCTACATGGAACGTACATGCGCTAACTAGCATGTTGTTACAATTGCTGAAGCTGGCTGTGTGTGCTTTGCCACGGGGATTGCGCAAAAGACGATCCACTAAAATTATCACGCTTTATAGCAGGCCTAATGGGTCCTAACTAAAACAGTGAGCTTTCTTGATTTATTTCTTGTTTTTATACTTCCCTTTACGACACCAAATGTATGCTATGACGATGCACCTACACCCGCAGAACTGGGTCTTCTAAAGTAAAAAGCAGCAAAGGGGGTTAAAAGTATTGCTGAATGGGCGAGATGGTGCATCATATTCTTGTCCTGCTTTAGCGCAACTCAGTTCGAGTATGAAGGAAGAGGACAGGTGACAGGATGAACTCGTTTTATTCTATGACTCTATTGCACAATATATGGGCCGCTCATAGCACACGCGACAAAAGCAATCGAAACAACCACCTCACAAGAAGCACACGACTGCAGTTCACTGAACACGTGCCGACTGCCTTAGAAAGTCAAGTTCGGTGCCTGATAAAGGAGGATGTATTCACGCACACCCTAACACATTTGGTAATGCCATTAGCCTCAATAAACTAGCGCGTCAGTTGATTGTGACTGTGTCCTATGATGACGCATCTTTTAACAACTGGTTTGCATCTACAAGTCTTGCAATACATGGCAAGGAACCCACTTGATGAAATTTTGTTGTTAACATTGTAACTATGCTCGCGCAAGTGATCACTGATACACCTTCCAGTGTGTCCAATGTAGACACGTTTGCAGGACAAGGGAAACTTGTAGTCAAGAATTCGACGAAAGTTCGTCTGGTCAGGTAACATGATGATGAAGAAATTGCGGTCACTGACCAAGTCAAGGTGAAAATAACACAGAGACATTTCGGGATCAGTACGTGTTCCTTGATCACACTCTAGAGTGTGATCAAGGAACACGTGATACCTGTAAACTTGTATACTACAGCTCGAGTGCAATCAACATGCTTGTTCATGTCTTTCTTCACACTGTTGGATTTGGAGACGATCCAACCAGTTGTTGGATCTGGAGGACAATCCCAATTGCTGTCCCCCAGATTTTTGGACCTTGCCGTTGGGTGCGGGAGTTGGCCGAGGTTGAGGAGGACTTTGAGATGAAAACTGGAGGTTTATTTACATTATTTACAGTGAGAGTACAAAGAAATTAACAGTCATAAAGTCATTACGGGCCGGCAGCAACTCGGACGCTGCGGCCCGTGGCAAGAAGCTCGAAAGAGATCAATGAAGGAATTCTCTCTTGCTGCTCCCGGTCTCTAGCTTTTAAGCCCTTCGGTGTCTCGAAGTCACGTCACGTTCGGCCAATCGGCGAGCCCGCTCAGGTGACGCCATTTTCGGCCAATCGGCGAGCCCGCTTAGGTGTCGTCATTTTCGGCCAATGGTAGGCGTCCGTGCGATTGTGTCACACCCGGCGCCGAGGGTCGCTCCTTTGGCCCTAATTGTCCGAGGGCTTACTTCTCTCTGCGGTACTGCCTTCCCGGCTTGCAAGCGCCGTCACAATAGGCGGAAGGGGGCGACGTTTCAGTGCTGCAAAGCAGCTTTGCTCGGGACCTGCGTTACCTGAAACCGTGCCAGGCTCCCGCTACACTTTCGGGAAGAGTCAAGCAGTGAATAGCTCCACCTGCGGCGCACGAGGTGGGGGACGCCAACTCGTTTGCACGCGCCGTGCCTCGGGAACGGGGTAGATGTGCTTCTGCGCTCCTTAATTAGCTGTGACGCGATTCGATGTGGTCTGGTGAACTCGAAGTAGGCTCAGGAAAAGGTCCCGTATCTAACAACACTTCCACACATTGGTTGCATTTCTTTCTTACCTGGATTAGCAAGTTTGCAAAGCCTGCCCAGCTTATCACGAGCAGAGAAAACGACTCAGATGTTCGCTCTCTGGCCAACCTTCTTCAAATGGTGGGAGGAGGAGGAGGAGGAGGAGGAATAAACTTTATTTGTGCACAGCAGATTTGAGACCTAGGCCTCTACCTAAATGACGGCCTCGAGCCCTTGGGCCCTGGCGGCATCTTCGGCCTGCTGGATTGCCTTGAGTTGGTCTTCCGGTGCACAGCTGAGCAACGCGGTCTCCCACTGCTCTCTGGTCTTAATTATTTTATTCTGTATGGGTGTACGAGGACAAGCCCAAACAATATGTTGTAGGTCCGCCCTTTCTTCACAGAATCTACATCTATCCGTGTAAAGGTCCGGGTAGTAGCGGTGGTAGGCCACCGGGTTCGGATAAGTATCTGTTTGTAAGAGGCGCCATGCCGTCGCTTGCCGTCTATTTAACGAGGAGTGTGCCGGGGGGAAATGGGCCCTTCCCAATTTATAGTGTTTGGTGATCTCGTTAAAGCTGGTCATCCGGTCTCTCTCCGTTCCCAGTATTTGTTGCGTGTCACCTGCTCGGCCTGTCAGTTCTCGAGCCAGGTTGTGCGCTATTTCGTTCCCGGGAAGGGAGGAGTGTGCGGGTGCCCAAATAATGTGGATGTCGCGATCTTCACGAAAGTTGTTTAAAATTCTCAGTGCTTCCGGCGAGATTCTTCCCTTTGCATAGTTCTTGACGGCTGTCTTGCAGTCGCTTACTACGATGTTAGCTTCCGTGGAGGCTATTGCCAGTGCTAAGGCAGCTTCCTCCGCCACCTCTGCCTTCCATGTTTTTACCGTCCCACTAACTCTGCAGTCACCCTCTAGACTCGTAGCAACTATGGACATACTATGTCCATTTGCGTACTCCGCCGCGTCCACATAGACCACGTCCCTGGCACTACGGAATCTTTTGTGGAGAGCTCTCGCTCGTGCGTTTCTTCGATCTTGGTGAAACTCCGGGTGCATGTTTCTGGGGAGTGGGGGTATTGATAGATGTTCCCTTATTTTCCTTGGGATGTCTCTCCGCACTCCGTGCTGTGCTTCGTAGGTTATTCCGATGTCATCTAAGATGCGTCTCCCCGTCAAACTCTGTGTAAGCCTTTCCTACTGCGCTACTCTCTGGGCCTCAATAAGTTCGTCTAATGTGTTGTGCACGCCGAGCGCCAAGAATTTCTCGTTTGACGTATTTGCCGGAAGTCCCAAGGCTTGCTTATACGCCCTTCTAATAATGCAGTCTATCTTGGTTTTCTCCGCAGCGTAGAGCTTGAGGTAAGGAACCACATATACAATGCGACTGATTACGAATGTTTCTATTAATCGGATGAGATTGTGCTCTTTCATGCCATAGTGCCTGTTGGATATCCGCTTTATTAGTCTGATTGTTTGTTGAACACTATTGTCAAGTAGTCTAATGGTTTCTCCGTTATGGCCGTTTTCGGAAGAAGAACAAATGGTGGGAAATGTGAAGATATGGAATCACACTTTTCCTACCAGCGGCCGCTGCATCGCTCGCCTGCCGTTTTCACTTCTGAGAATCTTTCAGCAAATATTCTGCCACTGACACCTGCACTGGTATCGGATATCCTGCTTTGTAAAACTGCTTGCTTTGCCTTTCAAAACTAGCGAACATAGCATGATGACACAACTTTATCAGGATATTTTTAAAGTTTGGCTATCCCCCTTTTTATCAGTTTGGAATGCAGTGGATTGTACAGTAGGAGAGGCTTACTAGACCGTGGTTCATAGCTCCAGCAAGTGTGCCCTACTGAACAAGACAGACGAAGGTCGACAAAGCAGATGGTACATTCTTGTGGGATTTCATAAGTGATTTCAAGGGGTCTTCAAGGAGCTAGACACTCCTTAATAGTTGGCAGAATTGTGGCAACCTGACCTTCCACTTCATCTGAAGAGCAATCAACAAAAATTCATCAACGTAGTGGAAGGCTTTTAACGCTTTGGTCCGCATGAGTCTGTCAGAGAGGTTTGCGTCGAGTCTGGATAAAAACAAATCGGTGGTATGGGAGCAATGCAAGAGCTTATGCATAGTCCTTTTTTCTGAAGGTAAATCGCATTGTCCCAGCTTATGAAAGCAGCATAGTCCTTTTTTCTGTAGGTAAATCGCGTTGTCCCAGCTTATGAAAGCTTATACGAAATAAAAGCTTAAAAGCTCTAGAAAATGACCACTGGACATTAAAACGTCATTCTGGTAGCTTATGGTACCACATTCGTCAATAGACTGTTCCACAACTAGTAATAAGTCTTTATGGGGAATGGAGTAATACAGATCCTTTGTCTATGGAAAAAGTTTGGCAACTTCACCAAGCCCGGTAACAAGTGTTTCTGCATTCTTCCCGCCTCTGAATTGAGGCTCTGCCAATTGGTACGGCTCCACATGAGCCGCCGTGATGGATATGGCTTATAGTTGTCAGATGTCAGAAGGTCATTTTGTATATCCTTTAAAGCTACAGTGTTAATGGGGCACAAATGAGCATTTCACGACAACACAACACAAATTTTCCTCCAAAGACCAGTCATTTAAGTGCACACTGAAAATGAGCATCATTTGTGATAAAATCTTTGTGGCTGTTTGATCTACAAAAGAGGCACACTCTTGTATACATATTGAATAATATCTTCAAAAGAAATGTCAAATTTACTTATATGTTGATAAGATTATGTTTTCTTCTCATTTGTACGCCTGTGTTATTGTGCACTAGTTATCTTGTTCTGTATACTTGATTCTGTTATTTGCTTGTCTATTTGTCACCTTCGCTGTGCCTTGTAAAAGGAAGCCCGAACCCTCGTCAAGTGGACTAGCTTCCACTTTTTGTTCGGGCCTCCTTCCAAATGTTCTTTGGAAAAATAAACATGATTTGATTTGATTTTAAATCACTACGTGCCGATTTATATTGTGGGGATGCGCGACTCTCACGCATACCCTGATATGCTGTTTTCCCGCACGGCTCGCGTGGCCTGGTGCCCGCGGCGGTCGGAGTGGTACAAGCGCAGTGCGAGAGATGGCGCGAGTGTTGCGCTGCTAACGCCGCCGACAGGCGAGGTTACTTGGGCGTCGAAAGGGAAGGCGCTTGCTCTTTGGGTTCGGGAAGCGAGCGGGAGCGGACGTGCCGCCCGCGCGTGCGCCGACCATGCTTCTGCGAGACCGTCTCGCGTGGCCGCCTTCGAACGTACCACCATTCGCGTGACTGTACACGCGAACGACCAGGCGTTGGGATCCAGCATGGGGCGAACATATTCGCTCGCAATGCGGTCGCGGTAAGTCGGACTTCTAGATTTGTCGCGCGCCCATCGGCATGTTTTGGGGATAGCAACTCGGCTAGCAGGCATTGATCTATGAAAGGTGCAATAAATGCCCTTGTGATTGTTTGCTCTACTGTGTTGTCGTTCCTTCGTCTCAAGAGTACGGAGGAGAACCCCGTATCTACCACAATATAGGGAACCATGCGCTCGGCAACAACACTATGTTGTTGCGCTGGTGAAACGGGGACGATTATAGTTTCTTAGCACAGTTCATAGATGCTGTCGCTTCAAAAAATAGCAGTATGCCGGAATTAGAATTGCAGCAGTTGATATACAAGCAGTGCGCTTATGCAGATAGAACAGGCCGCATGAACACTTTTTGCGAACCAGCAGCCACTTCGAAAGCATACTGTGGATAGGAGGGGCACTCGCTGTGACATCACGCTGTTTACAAACACGGCGAGGTCTACTATACGTGATCTCCTGCGAAAGCATGGCAGAAACGGCAGCGCGCACCCTTTGCAAGTCTAGATGAGAGGTAGTTTTACTAGAGAGGGAGAAGAGGCAGAGAATGGGTAGAAGCGGCGCAGTCGTGAAACGAGTGAACAACAGCCTTGCCATGCTTCGCTCGTAGCTCCCGTACACGAGGGGTTTGTGGGAGAGGGAAAAGGTGAAGTAAGAAGATGAGCAAACGCTACTACTAGAGCTGACAGCGGTTGCGGACAAACTGGACAAAATTAAGTTTGAGGTACGGCATGGTACCTTTTTGCAATTCCTGAAAAATAAACACTGTGCAAATTCGGCAAGAGGTCAACTGGCGGAGGGTGTGCTGACGCAACGCCGTAGAAGACCTACAAATTGGGATACTTGGTGCGTATCCATTTTTCTTGCGCTAAGTACTGGCAATGGGGACGAAACAATGTTGGATATAAAGCGGCAATCTGCCTGCGTCACCTTGTGTCTGCTTCATATCCAGTCTCTGTTTCGTCCCCGTTGCGTCTTACAGTACTTTGCGTTCAACCCTCTCAGAAGTTATGAACAATGCATGGCACACAATGCCTCAAGCAAACACGGCCCCCTGTGTGCTCTGTGTACTACCCCTACCAACAGCAGTAATGCACGCGAAGTACAACTCACAACTCTCGGATAGACATTGAAGAAATTAAACATTTGTCGTCAACTTCAGAGCGAATTATCATCACTCAAAGCAAACAACACATGAACTTTCGCTTACATCGATTGCCACAAAGCGTGGGATTCGCATAATGTTTTTTAACACTTTCTATTTTCTGCAGGCAAATAAAGCTTTACACACCTGAAAAAAGAATGTGTTGCATCCACTACCATTATGTGCCCACGTACCATGCTGTATACGCCGTACATATTGAGAGAAAAACAACGCTTGTCCTGCAGTGCACTCGCAATACACATGTAGAACTTCAAAGGTTATTCGTTCGTCATGATGCTCGCTCTTTATTGAGGGCAATCATGTGTATGCGTATCGTTACAGTTCACTGTGTGCGGTGATGAAACGGATGCCAAGCGTCTGAGACACGACGTGCCTCATCGTCACACTCGTCAACATGAAAAGACTTGCCCGTCGGGTGTGTGTGACAGGATTATGTGCCAGTGAAAATCCTACTCTCCCTTGTCCTACGTTCACCTCCTCTACGCCAGTGAGTGGTTCCTCTCCGAATTCCTGTGTGTGGGTCGACCAGTGGCGTTCATCCGTTACCTACGCTCCCCACCTCTACACCAGTGAGTGGGTTTTCTCAGTATTCCTCTGTGTGGATCAACTGCCAGGGAGTGGCCCTTATCCGCATTCCTCTGTGTGAACTGACCAGTGTCCCAAGGCCCTCTACCAGGAAGCAAAAGAGAATGCAGTTGTCCGGATGGTCTAGGGCATAAGGCCAGCAAGACGTCACGGACAGATCTTCTCGGCCCTCATGTGCAGGAGCAAGCATGCCTGACGTTTCTGTACTTTTTGTCTTGGAGTGCTCCATTCACCCATAACAATGTGTTAACCTGTTATTGGTTTTTACATCATCTCGTCTTCCCCTCCAAACCCTCTCAGATAGTCAATCTGGTTCAAGCTCCAAGCAGATGCCGTTGAAGGTTGCCGAAACCTTGCCCCTGTAACAACTGGTACCAGCTCATAACATTTGGTGGCAGCAGTAATAGTATAACCACCTCGTTCGGGTCAAGCCACACCAACGACGCAAGAATTTATACCGAAAGTTCCTGCTGCGGAGGTACATTGGATGGTAAGACGTGTTCACCAATTGGATGGAAGGACTCGCGAAGCTGCTCAAGAATAAATGCTGGTGCACCTCTAAATCTTGGTTCCATGATTTCTCGTCGCAATAGCTGGAGAACTTCGGCCTTAACTGACAGGTGCTTGAGGATTCGCTTACTGGAAAGAGGGCCATTGCATCATTCACCAACCTAGCTGTCGGATTTTTCACATTTCTCTGGACCACAGCTACGCGATTATTTAATCCATCTTGATGCTCCGGCAGCGGGGAGCAAATGCTTCGTCTGCCTCTCGCTTCAACGTATCTCAAGAAACTCGGGATTACATCTCTAGTAGTAAATGCGCAGCAAGACGGCGCACATGATGCCCAAATTCTCGGCACGCCCACTATTTCCATACATGGCAGACTGTCTCTAAAACAGGGCATGCGGGCTGTGTATGCACTCGGTCACGCTGACAGCCACGCACAGCCCTGGCCACAAGAACACATGACAACCAGATGCGTGCTTAGTCTTGTTACTCTTTGCATTAAAAATAAAATATCAATTGCTTTGAAATTTAGGCCCAGGTCAAGCGTATACGTGAAGCCCCAAGCACGAAGATCAGACAGATCCATGTACGGATGTAGATCCATCCACCATCATTCCCATGGTGACTGAACGATTGCAGCGCCAGAGTTCCCTCTACTAATTGCAGGAAACTCTATGGGGAAGACAGCGCTCATCAAACCACCATTGTTCTTGGTCTAACCTTCGCATGCTTTCACTCACACCCAAAACAGCATCCAAGGCGCAATAGGATCTAAGACAAGACGCTGTTTCAGCAGCATGACATACAAGTTGAGGTGTGTCCACAAGCAGCCACTTGTAATTTAACCATCTGACCATCTGCATCCATGGAAGCTTCCATTTACTGTCTCCGTATTCCTTTGCGGTGGCAGTAAAATTTCATTATATGGACGCGATAGGCTGCCACCTACGGCTGCCGGCCACCGGAATGAGAATATAGTATAGTGGGATGTGTGCTGTCCGAGTGACCATTGTTAAAGGAACACCATTTTGCCAAGGCCTCGCTTGTTAACTTCTTGAAAATATATTGAAAGTCTGTATGCACACTTCGTTATATTGAGGTTCTAAAGGCATGTTCTATGGACAAGAGTTATAAAAGGTTAAATATGTTATCTCTAGTATTTGGTTATATCAAAGTTTAACTGTCTGATACCACTACTACAACTGCTTGTGTGCTGTCAATAGTTCAATCCCAATGTGTATTCGAAATCTTTTAATTTGAACTGACGGATAATTTCAACTGTTCTGTTGATCCCAGCAAGTTCTGTGTATTTTAATAGAGAAAACTCGCACGAATTTGAATTCCAAAAACAGCACAACAGCTATTAAAAAAAAAAAAAAAAACGAGCCAAAGGCAAAGGTCAGATGCGTTGCCAACTACCGTAAAGGGGCAACCGCACGCTTGCGATCTTTGAGCGATAGGTTTTGCTGTCGCCGGAGGGCGATCCATCGCTGTCGCCCGTTCTTGACTAGCCAGAAAATATCGCTCGATGCCCGGAAGTCAGCGCGGCAACATTCGCTGGGAACAGCGATTGCACAACATGGCAGCAATAAGTCCGCCATGGTCTGTCCGCTTCGATCTGAATTCGCTCTCTGCCACGACAGCAAAAATAGTAATGTCAGTCATCATTTCGTCTAATCTCAAGCTAAGGACAAAGTATGGCGCTCTCGTTATTGAGATTGATTATTTGTTTTGAGGCTGTCCGAGACAGCGCCGAGAGCTGCGAAAATATCTTTTGCTTACCAGAGGACCTCACGGCATTTTACACTTGCGGCAAGGGACATATTTGTACAGGAGATAGCATATTGAAGACAGAGGTAAAATGTTGACCTCTTGGTACGTTTGAGATTTCTTTATGAGCGCGCAATAGCATTTACTTGCACAACAATGTAAATCTGTCGCTAATTTTTTGCGATGTTGCATTCATGTGGTTGCTCCAAGCCGTGACAGGGTGTGCTTGCTTGAATATCGCATGCATGCATTTGCCGCTTGTGGTGCATGCTGCAAAAATGGGGAGGAAAGGTGCATAGGCTCACCCTGGCACTTAAATCTTATGGCACTTGGAGTTATACCGAACCTAGGCTTCTTCCAGCAGATGTCATTGCACACTGATGTGGAAAGATACTTCATTGCAAGCCTGGCGACAGGCTTTGCATGATGCACTGTACTGCACAATTGATCGGACACTATACGTATAAGGGCCTCCAGTTAGTTCGAGCTCCATTTTGATTCTAACAAATTTCCAGTCCCCCCTGGAGTTCGTATTACTGAGATTCAACTGCATTTATTTCGTGTAATTATCACCAAGAAGTCCTATTTCAGTATTATACCCTGGGACCTCTTTCTGTAGATACAGTCGCCGACCGATTTTTCGGACTCCAAAAATTCGGACATGCTTGATTATACGGTCTGCTTCGCGGCACCGCCATTCTCCCCATAGACCATGATGTATAACAGCTGCCGAAAGTTTGGACACCTTGCAACCTCTCGTCTGATTTTTCGGACGCTCCTCAATCGAGAGCACCATGCACAGACTCTGACCGGTGCACGGTTCGACTTGCTGAATGCCATTTTTGTTTCGAACGGAGCCTCCTTGCTGCCCCAGGAAGTGGCGCTACTGCAAATCCCCGCTCATCATCATCATTTCTGCCTGGTTCGTAGCTCCAGTGCTACGAACCAGGCAGTGCTCCAGTGCTACCATGTGCTATGCTGCCGTCGCACGTGGAGCGTGTACAAGCAGTGACTGTGCTTTCAGCCGCCTATAGTGACCGTACGACCTTCTCAGAGATTCAGGCTTATCTGACTGCGCGTAAACGGCGCATTCCCGATTTCTTCAAGCCTACTGCCGAGCCCGAATAAGTGCGTGAAAATAAAGGATTTCTTTTTTTTCTTAATTTGCTTTTTAGGACACCTGTTTATTCGGACATTTCCGCAGTCCCCGTGAGGTCCGAATAAACGGTCGGCGACTGTACTATTCTACCATGTTCAAAAGACAAAGCACTACTACTCATGCTTACAATAAAGTACAAATGTAAGTAGAGGCATGTGATCATGCAATGGCCAATATGACAAGGGAAGCAACATATGAGCGAATTCAAGAGCCACATCTTCAAATCATGTGGCAATTCTTTGGGACTGAATAACACAAAACACTCCCTGCGTTTGGTCGAGACATCTTGATTTATTATTAACACGAGCAACACCCAAGAGGAGTCTAATCGTCCTTGCCCTGAGCATTGACCTTGCCACCACGGATACGACCTGTCCTCCTGGCAGCGATGAGACCGACCTGGATGATAAGAGGGAACACAAGTGAGCCTTTCTCATTCTCATGACACTGCCATTCCACAAACGCCAGTAGTTGTGCTACGACACAGAGTGTCCTGCACACAGCAATGAAGTCAATAAACTGCAGCTACAAATCAAAGGCTTTTCAAAAACTTCACATGGCTCAATGAACTCCCATTCTGCAAGCACATGTGTAGAAACACTTTGTATGTCAGCACTGTACATCAAAAATTAGTGTTCAGCTCTCATCAGTGAATCATCATTCACCAGAAAAGGCAGTTATTTCCCACATTCAAATCTTGTTAAACAAGTTGCATCCAAGACAATACCTTCATTATATCCCATATATAATTGGTTATAAGCATGTGGTATTTGTTACGTACTGGTAACAGCAAGAAGCATATTATATTTACTTTGTTATATCAATGACGAACTATACCTAATCATGCAATACTCCAGCAGAAATAATCAAAAAGGAAATGTGCTTGCAATTCTCTATTAGGATGAGGTGATGTCCCCAAACATTTCTGATAGCCATTTTACCGTTCACAATCAGTGAAGTAACCAATTATAGCTAATTTAGCCAAAATGCCTTCACTGAGAACATGTCCCCATAACTGTCAAAAGCTAAAAATTTTACTATGCGCACCAAGCAAAAACTGCTACATTGCTTTATTCGGCACCATGTTGTGTTAACTAAGCTTGCAGTTATGTATAGGAAAGAATTAGAACAAACAGTGCAGCATGATTGTACTAACAGCTGCACGAACTACAACTCCTTGATCATACTAAGGTAGGCGATATGAGCCCTTCATGTCCCCCCCTTCTTGCTCAAAATAAGATTGGTCATTTAAGAGCATTGCCCATGCTAGACACTACCAACTGCAACAAAATTCTAGGACAAGAAAAATTTGTTCTGTGAAAGTGACAAGCTATCAATGCTAGTAGTATATACTTGAGAGCATATGAACTGGTTTACTTCGTGATATCAACGTTCAGCTTTCACTTTACATTTTCTTTATAGTACAAGATTACATGAACCCTGCACATCACTAGTGAGTTCTGCTTTAGAAAGTAATCAGCAGGCAATTGTTTAGAGTCATGGTATAAATGGGGAACTTTTTTCAAGTCACGGGTGCAAGCATCATTATTGGGAATAAGTGTTGAACACTGCAAGCAGTTCACATAGCACATGCTGGCCAATGCCACAGCAATAAATTTCATTGAATTCTGGGATTTCACGTGCCCAAATAACAATTTTATTTGCAGGGGGGGAGGGGGGGGGGGTGCTCCGGATTAATTTTGACCAGCTGGGGTTTGTTGATGTGCACCTTAAATATACAAGGACACAAGCATTTTTGCATTTCACCCTAACCACAACATGACCACAGTGGCGCTGGGACTGAACCCGAGACCTCGAGCAAAGCAGGGCTGATTCACAGCAATGTCCTTCTGTTTAAAAGATAAGCGGTCTAAAGGCAAAATGGAACAAAATGACAGCCATTACCAGGTCTTGATAATAGCAAACTTTATGTGCTGTGCTCACACATTATTTTCATTTACCGTATTTACTCGCATAATGATCGCACTTTTTTGTCAGAAAAATTGACTCAAATTCAGGGGTTAAATTTCCCGCGGAAAAAAAAAATTTTTTTTTCGTCCCGCATTTGCTGCGGGATTGCGGGTGCGGGACACCAAAACAAAAATGGCGGCCGGCGGAGCAAGCCGAACGCGCCGAACGCGATTTTTTTTTCTTCTCGCGAGTACATTACGTGCATTGAAACAGTTTCTTCCGTATCAGTGATGAATAATATCGTTACTATCGGCAAGTTTGCGGCAATAACGTAGCCATGTCCACTTTGAGGGGACAGAAACAGGTGGGCGCGCTTAGCTGCCAGTGACATAGAAATGCATGGCCGACGTGCTGCGGAAACTGCGGCATCTGTCTTCACTACTATCCTAATACGACACGTTTCTGCTAAGGGTGGGCGAATATTTTAGCTGTGTTGCAAGCGTCGGCGTATGAATAGGGTACACTTTTAACGTATCAGAGTAAACGTGGCTATCATTGCCGCGCGCGTTGCGTGCTCACGAGTGCAGATGAAAAGAATCGAAATGCGCCTTTATTGTTTTTGTTGACATCAACCATTATAGAGCCAACCCATAATAAAGGCAAGCTTGGTTGTACCTCTTTTTGTCATGGAAGTGCGGAAAGTGATGAAAGTAATGAAATCAGGCATCTACTTAAGAATGTTTGGTGCGTGCAGGCCGCTCGGCTTGTCTTGAAGAGTCGTTCGCGTAGCATTCGACAGATGGTAAGCGCGATCATTATTAGCTAGACTTAGCACACGACATATCGCTGCGGCAAGTTCGAGGTGCGATCATTACACGGGACATAAAAAAAATCGAATTTTGGCGACAAAATTTAGGGGTGCGATCATTACGCGAGTGTGATCATTATGCGAGTAAATACGGTACAAAGCCCAGAAAGGTAGGCTTTCATAATTATATAGTTGGCAATTTAAGGGGAGACGCGGGTCGAAAAATCGCGGTTTTCAAAAAAAAAAATCACTTTTTTGTTTTAAGCTGCGTTGTCATCTTTGGTCTATAAACTTTTATTTCTGTAAATATCAGGCCGAAATTCGCACTAGGAGTCACCAAAAAATGCGCCTAAGTGAGCGGCGGTAACTCTATAGTCCACCGAAAGTTTAGAAAGTCCGCGCCGTTTGCACTGTTCTCACGCAATCTAGCGTCACTGCCCGCCATTTGCAATCATAGGGGCGTGCAACTTCAGCCCTTTCCTCCAAGGTTCAATGGCTGTCAGTCTCGTATGTTTACGGAGAATAAAGAAAAACGAGAAAAAGGACGAGACTGTCGCGCGTTTTGAATTGCGCGCCATGCAGCGCGGCTCCGCCATTGGACGGCGGTGCTCCTTTTGTGCAGCAAAGCCGAACCACCGCCGCAGCGCGTTCTCGCTAGCCGCACAGTTTCCCGTGTTTTCTCCGCGTTTTCTTGAGATGACTAGCCCGAAAAAGTGCAGTTTCGACGCCCGGAAGTATCAAACTCGGCACAAGTACCGAGGGAAACGGCGTTAAAAAAACGACAGCAGAGTACGACGCTCCGACGTCGGTTAGGCCTACCGCCGACACCGGTCGCCACCACAGTGGTAAAATCGACGCTGCTGTGGATTTCGTCAGTGCATCGCAGAAAAAGATCGAATTCTTCAAAAGCGAAGTCGGTCGGTGCCCCTGCTGCTAGCACGGTGTTGTGCGAGATCGGCGCATTGACGGCACTGGTGACAGGTTCGGCATGCCCCACTTGCCGTGAACGGAAACTCGCCGTCCGAGAAGCAGCTGAGAAGCGCAAAACCTTCCGTCGTACCTAGAGCTACGCTGCGAAAATCCTGACTGCCCTGAATCTGTGCTTTCATTCACGCACACGTCGAAGCGGATCATCTCGGCCGGCGCGTGCGGTGACCCCGGGGCGAACACCCGCTACACCAGCGGAAGCTCGCGCGACGGCTTTGCCGTAAACGTGAAGGCTGTTTTCGCAGCGCACGCTATAGGTGCTGGATATGACCTGCTTTCGTGATTTTGTGCGATCATCGGCCTTCCAAAACCGCTGCATCACAAGACATTCCATGCATTTTCTAAGTGTGACCAGGATTCATGCAATAATAATTGGATTTTGAAGAATAGAAGGTTTTGAAACTTTCAAACCTGTTTTCCTCATTTTGAAATTTTTTGATATTTTCGTGTCTTCTGGGAAGCCTTTTGTACACTTAGAATTGGTGTATACTAACGAAATTTGGCATACATACTCATGAAAGTACATGTAGAATGCCGATATCTACTTGAAATTTCAATATCAGTCGTCAATAATTACAATAGTACGAAGTTATGTCTCAGGGAACTGAAAGAAACAATGGTTGAAGTGTCAAAATTTTTTTTGTCCCACTTCCAATAACTGAACACGTTTTTTGACTAGATATCGGCACTCTGTGATCTATGAAGAGCTAAATGAGCTATAGCACAATACTTTTTGTGAAAGTTTAGTTCATAAAAAAGTGCCCATAAAGATCGCTATAATTTGTCATTCAGTATAATATAACTCGAGAACTATAGCAGCTACACAAAAACTAATTGCATATTTGAAATCTGCATAACAAACTCTCTAATTGGTTGAATTTTGAAGTCTCTGGTACAAATAATAAAAAAAAAGTTGTTTCGAGGAGCCTCTCACCTTAATAAGGGAACAATAACTTACACTTCATAATTATTCTGTTCCAGCTGAACGATTAACTAAAGTTTGTTTATTGTCGGGGCACCTTTTGTACTAACTACAGAGCGCCACTGCGTGGGATTCAAAGATCTTTTGCTGTTGTAATGAATTAGCTGAAGGTGGACTCACTGTGTAAGACTGTGCCCAGAAATGTCCTAATGAGCATATGAATACCAGGTGTTAACAGACCACTCGAATTTTGCCTAAATAAAGTACTAAAAGAATTGACATCTTGCCTCTCCTTATGCAAAAGCAACGAGATCTAAAGAACAGCCACAAGGTTTCAAAAGTTGGAGCCCCGGCCAATTTACACAAGGAGCCAGCCCGTGCAGAGCGACCCCAACATAGCAGGACAGCAAAACAACTCACCTTGCGACCAGCTGAGGCATCCCTCCTGACAGTCGAGGCCTTGCCAATGTGCTGGTGGTTGCCACCACCGTGAGGATGCTCGACAGGCTGTATGGGATGGAGAGAATACAACACTTTACACACAGACCCCACAATGCAAATGCTGAACACAAGGACTAGTGCTATTCTAAAACGCATGAAACAGCAGTCTGTAGAATGAATCACTACATGGAACATATTAATCAACCACTCAATGCACGCAGCTAAAAGGCCCTCTTCCCATGAATGGAGATTTTATGCATGTGCAGATGTGAATGCAGATGTGTTCACATTATAACTGCATTTTTTTTTTTATTTTGTGAACCGCCAAGGTCTCCTACATTTTATGGCTACACTGCATTAAGCTGAAACTGCAAGCTGCAATTTATCATGCAATTTAATGCAGGGTGGCAGTGCACGAGCGCGATTGAGTGCTTGCCTGCTGAAAATGCATTGCCACCACCTTTGTAGGGGCAGAAAAGAATGTGTTGCGCATCATAATGCAGCGTGAACTTTCACCAATGACAGTGGAGAGCTCAATCACATGATGTGAGGCTCAGTTCCCTGGGACACAGCAGATGATGTTGCCTGCACATCATAGATGGCGAAGAACTGGTGTTTCTTTGTTTCCGTCCCAGTCGCGCTGCGCCTTTTGAATATTCGTAGACACGCCACAAAAATGTCGATTTTTGTGTGCAGCAGACACACCATGCGGTTCCAGCTTCAGTGCAACACTCTGGAAACCAAAAAGCTAGTCCTTTTAACGTTTTCAGGGTGCAAAAAAAAACAACCTCGAACCCTGTGCTGGGTTGGCACACACAGTAGTGGGAATGAAATTCCACTGCTCAGAAACAGCCTCTAGAGAGCTTCCACAGCATTATTCAGCAATAGAAATCATCACAGCAGGGATTCCAACATCCAACCACTGCGCCGCCCTGACACTTCTCTGTTTTAACGCGACAGCGTTAAGGGCCCTGTGTCATTGAAAATCCGGCATCCGCACTGTGCGCGAGCGAAAATTTCCGTATATATGTAGCTTTATGTGGATTATATTGCCCCATCATCCTATCTCTAAAGTTCCTCATACCTTGCTTTACATTCTTGATAAAGTTATTCCTCCGAATTTTGAGAATGACAGCCCACAAGCAAATGTCATGAAACAAAGCACCGACAGCTCAGAAGCTGTCAAGGATCTTTGAATGCTATCATGTTTTACTGTTGAAGGCAAAACTGAAATGCCCTGAATTTTCTCTCTCTCTTTTTTTTTTTGTCAGCTGTCAGACTTACGGCAGTTGTCTACCTTGAACATAGGGCCTCAAAGTAAAACGTCTGTAACGTAGCTTTTTTTTAAAAGCACTACTGCATTTCAAATTGTATCATAGAATTAGCAAGTTCTCAGAGGACCATTCAATTATACTTTATATAAAAAGCTGCTGGCATTATCCCCTGATTCAATGGTACTATCCCCCTAACAAGCTCTAAAATCAGCGAGGAAGCTGCCTCCACCCGCTAATGTGCACTAGGCATTAAAAGTTTATGGACCATAAAACCTGAAAGAAACTGAGCAGTTTGTGACAATCACCAGCAAAACTATACAATACTATGTCATTCACATAGACTTGTACAGTTTTCAAATCCAAACGCCAGGCTTCACACCCATGCTGCAGAAATATACAGCTTTTTTTTTAAATTCCACAGTCCATAAGCTTTTGACGACAACCGTACCCCTTTTGACACTGACCGTGTGAGCGCCCAGTGAGAACACTTGCCAGGACGGACAAACCACAAAATAGAACAGAAGAGCAGGGCAGCACTCACGTTCATGGCAACACCTCGGACCTTGGGCCACGAGTTGCGCTTTGCCTTGTACTTGTGGTACGCACGGCCGGCCTTAAGGATGGGCTTCTCAACACGGCCGCCACCGGCAATGATGCCTACCATCGCGCGGTTGGCTGAGGGCAGCACCTTCTTGGCACCCGAGGGGAGCTTGATGCGCGTCTTGCGTGTGTCGGCATTGTGCGCAATCACAGTGGCGTAGTTGCCCGACGTGCGTGCCAGCCGGCCCCGGTCTCCGGCCTTCTCCTCAACGTTGCAGATCACCGTGCCTTCAGGCATGACACCCACGGGAAGCACATTGCCCACCTGGCAGCGAGGACATACACAAGGAAGAAGTCAATAAAACAAGGGGCTTTCAACAGTGGGAGTAACTGCTTCACACCAAATAATGGCCCCAGCACTCAGCACAGAAAGTCTGTCTAGACACATTGCAATGTGCTCACAACAAAGCTAAACTAAAATTCAACCAACGAGGGAAACTAAGATCACATCTAGCGATACCAACCCTTTGAGGGCCAAAGAGGTAAACATGCAGCCCCATGAACAGGTCCCAAATGGTCGATGCCATATATTTACGGCACAGCCTGCATGTTTAAAAACTCGCAAATTTTTCCACTCTGTAGCCCAGCAAGTGCTACCACCCCATGTGGATACAAGTAATTTATTTTTCGCTCCGTAATTTCTTGGTTTTCATATCACGGCTTCTTTACACTGGCGTTTCAGCAACCGCTCACGCAGTGGTTAGTTTTGGTTTTATCTCGCAGGCTGTTTCCATTCATCGTGCCCATAAAAACTGACATCTACCTGGTTTTTAATCTCTCAAAGGGTCATCGCTAGATGCTCACTCATTTATTGCTCACAGGGGTGCAAATTCATCTGTTCACAAGCGGGTGCCAGTATGTACAAACGATGCCACCACATACGAACATTGCTGTCATGCCTGGGAGACTTCCAAAAACTTACTACCCCTCATTGGTAATGGAACGAAGGATTACTGCAAGTATCTGACTCGTTTGATTTTGCGCTCATACATACACACTGTTCAATTACACTATGGCCATGTGCGCTGGTTGCTCTGCTGCAAGCGTTTTGAGCAGCAATTCCTGTGATGCCGACAGCCCAAGTGCCGAATCAGAATACTATATCTATTTCTGTGTATCTACTTTTATTCTCATTACAAGTATTTATGCAAGCCCATCTGTATTCATACTCAAATATTTGTCACTTTATGGTCAGAAAAATTTAACTTTTTTTTTTTAAATAGGTCAGTCTGAAGATTATAAATTTGCAATAAGGAACATCAACCCTGGGGTGTTGCGTTTGACAAAAAAGCCGACCCTCAATGCATTAGTTCAGGCTTATAAAATTTTTTAGCTTGCTGCACAAAACAAAAACCGTGTCACATGAGTATCTCTGAGTTAATTTACATATAAGTTGTGAAGTGTTGCTGGACAGCAGTGCACGCAATTGCAACTACAGTCGAACATCAGCAAAGGTTCAGTGACTGCCACAAGTCTCAGCCAGCAATTGGCATTTGTGCAGGGCTCAGCAGCTGCTCAGAAACAGCCTCTAAAAAACTTCCACACAGGTGGGTTTCACTTCAGTTGTAGAAATCATCATTGCAACTGCTACCTGCCCTCACAAAGCCTTTTTGCCACTTGCCAAAATCGCCACACAAACTCCTTGTCTGTTGCTGCATAAAGAATTTTTTAATTCACAGTAAAAACATTTCAAGGTTTGAATTCGAGCCTACTGTGTCCATAAGCCAGCACCTTAAACCACACTGGCCAGCCACCAATACTGTCTTGCAGTGAAAATTTAGTCGTTATCAATAACTCGAAATTATAAGCACTGCCTTACAGAGACCAGGGGAGCGATAATATTTGGAACTCTTGAATAATGAATTGAGTGTCCTATTCAATTCAGTCTTCAAATTGAATAGTAACTGTTTGTATAAGCGAATACTCTTTAGAATACCTTCAACATATTTCATAATGTCACCTGTGTCCAATTAAACAACAATGGAGCAAAAGTATGGTAAATTTTCACCCTCGCGGGCATAGGATAGCCAGAGAACATGACAAATTGCCTAGTGGACCATGCTATGTCACTTAGGCAGCCATAATTTACCGGCTATACAGCCATCATTCGCACTTTTTGAAGAGGCCTGTGCATGCAATGGAAGTACTTGTTTACTCTTAGTGTTCCATTTGTGCCTTTAATAAACAACGCTAAATAACATACTATGTAATGACAGAAATTTGCCAACGGTAAGAATACAAAGATGTGAAGATTGTTTTATATTAATTATGATAATGGCTGTTCGTTAACTGAAAACTATTTGATATTCCATTTGCTTCTGGCACTATTCGATTTGTATCTGATTTGGTCTCAAAATCGCTACTGGGCACACCCCTAATACAGTCTGTACCAATACATCATACCTTCGGATTAACAGACCATGCTTGTTAGTTTGGTCTGCTTATCTTATTCCTACAACAAAGCTCACTTTTAATGCACGCAGCTAGAACAAATCATTGGCGATAGCGGACAAAATTTGAAGCTAAATTTGTCTAGATAAGGCGTATACAAACATACCTAGCTGTTGCAACGTGTGCATGCGCAGCATACTGATCTGGTCACTTGTGGAAAGTGGGGGGGGGGGGGGGCTTTTAAAGGGACCCTCACCAGGTCTGGCCATTTTGAGCAGACAAGAGCAGAGCATACAATCAGCGATAACACCCGTGTCCGCAAAGTATTACATCACTACACACCGTAGAGAGATACGAAATTTCAAACCAAACACCATTTTCCATTCTCCTCGTGGCCACCAAGCTCCAAGCCGGAGGATAACATACATGTGCTAGTGCACCTACGTACACGTGCTCGCGCTGTGACGTCGCTCATGGTGACACATGACTTCGAGAATTATTCAAGCCAACATCTGTTATTTGTGTAATATGTTGCTAGAATAGACTAATAAAAGCTTAGAGAAATAATAAAACATACAAACCGAATGCCTGCATGTTTTTGTTTTACTTTGCACAACAGCAAGAGAGATGTATTTCCGTTTCGTTTGCTTGTTGCCACGTCGTGCAGTCGTGCAGGCAGACACCGAAACAATTTCATTTTCTACCATGTTTTAGTGCAGGATCATGCTCTGTGATCCACTTGTGTCCGCCTCAGTATTCGTGTAGCACAGATTTATACCACTAGCCAGGTGTCCTCGTGCACAGCACACAAAATCGTGTGCTGCGCAAAACAAGACTATCGTCACCGTCAGCAGAAGTGTGCCGCGCTGCAAAACGTATGCGTCACACGATCCTCAAGGTCTGGTATGGGAGAATGCAGGGAAAGAATTTCACTTGCGGAGGCTAGACGGGGCAAGTGGAGAGAGCGTCTATGTTTGCGGTAAAGCTCGCCCCCTGAAATTACGGGTTCGCGACGCTGAAATATTTCTATCTTGACTATTAATGAGCTATCTGACAAATTTTTTCGCCAGAACGCTGGCTAGAGGACACGTAACAACTTTCAGCATATAACCAAGATTTGCTATGGGGCCTGGTGAGGGAAAGAAACAAGCACATTAGCAGCAAGCTTCCCACATTGATACACTGCATGACGTTTCGCTGATGGCTTTTTAACGTGACCACACAAGTAACTCACTGCAGCCCACCACTGCTGGCTTGGTGCCGAGGGTGTCATTTGCACTTTCCATCGCTATCTGCCACCTTCCCACATCGTCAGCTATGTTTTGCCACAGAAGATGCCATGGCCACCCGTTCCCCAGCCATTAAATCAGAAACCCTTCTTTACCAAATGCACCCTCTTTAACGAGTTATGTTACCTACAGCTAGCTAGCTAGCACAAGTATTAGCTGCAAATCTAATGAATGCTTTCAGTGTGTTCATGTGGTTGACGTCCATAGTTTCCTAGAGCTTGAACGGGATCGCAGTTAGCGGGAAGCATGCGACAACCATGGTGTACCTCTGGCAACCGTGTATAGCTACAATGACCCAATGGGCAAGAGAGTACAGCTCCAGGTGCGACAGATGGAAACAGCTGCGTGGCGGAAAGCCGCAGAAGAAAAGTCGTCCCTCTAGTCGTAGGGAGAAGCTCAAGATCCACACCGAGTGCTGCCACAACTGAAAGGGAAGTGCACTGCTGGTGGAGGCACGAGCTGGCATGCTGCACTCACACCTTTGGAGAGCTCACTTCACCAAGGAGGTTTCAAGAACACGGGCCCTCTATAGAAAGTTGGACGAGACGCTGAGTCACACGGTACTGCAGTGCGGTGGCATCTTTCCGCCAACCCGCACATCGGCACTGCCTACCACGCTTGGGTTTAAGACGAACGACAAGAAGGTCGGGGCCGCCAAGGTCACCAAGAGACATCTCGAGTTTTGGTGGCAGCATGAGGCGTTGCCCCTATGACTATGTGAACATTTTTGAAGTTCATGAAAAAACGTTTCCAGAGGGTTTTTTTCTTTTTCTTTTTTTCTTCTTCGTGGTCAAGCTTATTTAAACACGGTCAACTACGGCGAGCCCATATAAGAGGCAGGACCACCATCACCATGCGCCTAAACAAAATTTAAAATTCTTCATAGATGACAAGATTCATTAACTTTGGTTTGCAATGGTAGATACCGTACAAGCATACACAAATTATATTTACAATGTGTGGCTCACTATCATCAAGGCACCTTAGCCATTGATGGACACTGAAAGTAGCACTCGCTAGGTACCGAAAAGACGCACGCAGAGCATGGCATGCCGGCATACACACCTGGAGGGCAGCCTTCTTGCCGCAGTAGACAAACTGGCCAGTGTGCATGCCTTCTGCTGCCAGGAACAGTTCCTTCTTGAGCTTGTACCGGTACGGGTCACGAAACACCACCCGTGCAAGGGGTGCACCACGGCCGGGGTCATGCAGAATTTCCTGCGACAAAAAAGTGAATGTGACACTGAGGCGTGGAACCAGACAACCCAGGAATGACAGCTGAAGAATTTCTGCTTGAAGTTGCAGCAACAAGACAGTGACGCAATGTGTCAGGTAATCATTTGCTTTGAGCAACAACATAGGCAACATACGGCAAACAGTTTCGCTGTTGATAATGTGGTCAATAGCTTATAAAGAATGCATTATGTATTGCAACGTGAGAGCCAGGGTGCACCGTGAAAACACGGAACTGTCGCATTGCGCATCACTTGCGTCCACACAGGCAAAGAGCAATTTCATTGAAATACCATTTCAATGAAACCACAGTAAGACCTAATACCTTGCTGTGTTTAAAAAAAAATTAAATTCGACATTTTCGCCTTCGTTGTGGTTTACACGGTAGTAAGAATGGACATGCTGCAAAGCCTCACTGGCTTATAACAAAGTGGCCCTAGATCTTGCTAATCGCGCAACGAAGTTCACGTGGTTTTTGCACGAACATTGCATGTAGGACTACATATTCTATATGGCGCTTCGCCCTTTCGCTTCTCTGCAATCTGCCCAAACGGAACTTCAGAACATGAAATTTTCGAGTAACTTGTAAGAGAACGGTCACCTCACCTTGATAATCCCCTTAATGTAGCCATGACGCTCGGCGAAATCGACGGCTCGCAGCTTGGGAGCTCCTTTCCTGTGCTTGTTGTGGGAGCGGAAGACACTTCCCGCTCCTTTACGCTGAGCCCGGATTACTCGTCCCATCTACAACATTCGTCAAGAAGAACAGCAGCACTGCAGTTATTCACTTGCCAGTACTTGACGTGCATATCGTACGACGCGCGGCAAGTTGCCCACTGCGACCGACGTTCAGTCAACGAGAGAACAAGTAAGCAATGTTTTCAAGCTTCCCCGTGCCTTACGCTGCAGCCGAATTTACTCGTCCCAGCTAGGGCAATTGTAAAGTCAGAACAGCAGCGCTTGAGCGATTCGCTTGGCACGGTTTACGGAAAGCATGTCGCACAGTGTGCACCTGCACATTGCATGCATAGCGACACTGGAGGAAAACTCGCGACGTCACCATAAAATGAAGAGTGAATGAACATCTAATTTCTACTGCATTACTGCCCAAGGGCAAGTCTAGTTGGAGAATCGGAGGACTGTCAGAACTCGCTCAGTCGCCGGACATGGCAAGCTTACGAGAGGCGCCGGATAGCTTCACAAAATGCACAATAATAAACTAACACGTTGGTTCCAGCGCCAAAATAATGTTATAACGGTGACGATAAAGCCTTACTGCACTTATTACAACCTAGGATGGTTACCGCCAAAGTTATTTCACGAGGAAATTTGTGGATTTAGAAAACACTTACATTTGCGGTTGCGTATCCCTCGCCTTGAGCGAGCGCAGAAAGGAAGATGGTCTGTTCGTGTTGCACCGAAGTGTCGTATCTGGTAAGGTTAAAAAGCTTAAAACAAAAGATCAAATATACACGTGGATATAATAAACTATTATTGTATATTAAAAGAATGTTTCATTATTTTTAAAGGCAACATTTTTTTACAAATTACACATAAAGTACATAAAAACTAGATGGCGCAGCCGTAACACCTATTTTTGAAGCGATGGATCCATGTTTGAAGCAGACGACTTTGAGGCATCAGAACATGGAGGAAGGAAACTCCATGCATCAGAATTTGCGGCTGTCCACGTGGCGGAGCGCAAGACCGTAGAGAAATATATGAACCATGAATGCCTGCTAGATACACCAGCTTTATTAGTCTAATTGTTCATTTTCAGATCAAACATGACGGAAACATACCTACCGATTACGTTACACTCTAAGAAAAGTTTACATCCTTTGAATCTTATCTTGCCACACAACGATAAACGTCATCTGTCTTGTCCGCATTTCCTTTCTTTAACGCTGCGAGCCCGGTACTTCCTAGTAACGAACGGCATGCGCGTTATCAGCATGACATAGCATTGCCGACATGAAAGTAGAGGGCGCGGTGTTTTCAAGAAAGGAAACGCAAGCAAGGCATACAGATTAGGACTGTTGTGTGCGCACTCTAAAAACAGTTGCACCCTTTGGGGTGTATATTTGTCCCACAACAATAATCGTCATCTGTCTTGCCTGCGTTTCCTTTCTTTAACGCTGCGAGCCCGCTACTTCCCAGTCACGAACGACATGCGCGTTATCAGTGTGACGCAGCATTTTCGACAGGAAAGTAGCGAGCGCCGAGTTTTCAAGAAAGGAAACGCAAGCAAGGCAGATGACGATTATGGTTGTGGGACAAATATACACCCCAAAGGGTGCAAACTGTTTTTGCACTCTTAGGCAAAGTTACACCCTTTGGCTTGCCCCTTCTGCCACACAACAATAATCGTTATCTGCCTTGATGCGTTTCCTTTCGTTAACGCTGCGAGCCCGGAACTTTCCAGTAACGAACGGCATGCGCGTAATCAGAAGGGGCACTCCAAAGGGTGTAAACTGCTCTATGCTGATAACGCGCGTGCCATTCGTTACTGGAAAGTACCGGGCTCGCAGCGTTAAAGAAAGGAAACGCATCAAGGCCGATAACGATTATTGTTGTGTGGCAGAAGGGGCAAGCCAAAGGGTGTAACTTTGCCTAAGAGTGTACAGTGTGGCAGATTTACACCCGAAAGGGTGCAAACTTTTTTTAGAGTGTAATTGAAAGAAATGGCTCAATGAGGAAATTGCAGTGAGCCCATGTAAATGAATAAATTCTGGGGTTTTCGGTGCAAAACCACAATTGATCATATGAGGCACACCGTAGTGGGAGAGAGAGAAAATTTATAGAATAAAGCAAAATTTGAGATCTCGTGTATGGGGCCCCTACAGTCTTAAGCAAAATTACACCCTTTTGTCACAACGATAATCGTCATCTGTCTTTTCTGCATTTCCTTTCTTTAAGGCGGCGAGCCCGGTACTTTCCAGTAACGAACGGCATGCACGTTATCAGCATGACATAGCATTCCCGACAGGAAAGTAGCGGGCGCGGCGTTTTCAAGAAAGGATACGCAAGCAAGGCAGATGACGATTATTATTGTGTGGCAGAGCTACACCCCAAAGAGTGTAACTTTGCCTAAGAGTGTACACTCGTTAAACAGTTACACCCTTTGGAGTGTAGATCTGTCCCACAACGATAATCGTCACCTGCCTTGCTTGCGTATCCTTCCTTGAAAACCCGGTGCTCGCTACTTTCCTGTCGAGAATGCTGTGTCACACTGGTAATATGCAAGCCTTTCGTGACTGGGAAGTACCGGCCTCGCAGCGTTAAAAAAAGGAAACGCGGGCAAGACAGATGACTATTATCGTTGTGGGACAAGATAAGCCCCAAAGAGTGTAATCTTTAAGAGTGTACACTCTCACTCTTAAAACGGCTGCACCCTTTGGGGTGTATATTTGTCCCACAACGATAATAGTCATCTGCCTTGCTTGCGTTTCCTTTCTTGAAAACTCGGCGCTCGCTACTTTCCTGTCGAGAATGCTATGTCATGCTGATAACGTGCATGCTGTTCGTGACTGGGAAGTACCGGGCTCGCAGCGTTAAAGAAAGGAAACGCGGGCAAGACAGGTGTCGATTATCGTTGTGGGACTAGATACGTCCCAAAGGGTGTAAATTTTTCTAAGGGTGCTTAAACCAATGTACACCATTTGGGGTGTATATTCGCCACACAACAACAATCGTCATCTGTCTTGCTTGCGTTTCCTTCCTTGAAAACGCTGCGCTCGCTATTTACCTATCGAGAATGCTCTGTCATGCTGATAACGGGCATGCCGTTCGTGACTTCGAAGTACCGGGCTCCGCTTAAAGAAAGGAAATGCGGACAAGACAGATGACGATTATCGTTGTGTGGCAAGAGGGTGTAACTATATGCTTAAGAGTGTATGTCACGCTGCTAACGCGCATGCCGTTCGTTACTGGGAAGTACCGGGCTCGCAGCGTTAAACTAAGGAAATGCGGACAAAATAAATGACGTTTATTGTTCACTCCAAAAAAAGTTTGCACCCTTTGTATATCTGCCACCCAACGATAAGCGTCATCTGCCTTGATGCGCTTCCTTTCTTTAACGCTGCGAGCCCAGTACTTTCCAGTAACGAACGGCATGCGCGTTATCAGCATAGTATAGACATAGACATAGCAAGGACATAGTATTCCCGACAGGAAAGTAGCGGGCGCGGCGTTTTCAAGAAAGGAAACGCATCAAGGCAGATGGCGATTATCGTTGTGTGGCAGATATACACCACAAAGGGTGCAAACTTCTTTTAGAGTGTTGTGTGGCAAGATACGACTCAAAGGGTGTAAACTTTTCTTAGAGTGCATCCACGAGATGTGCGTTAACGTTGGCGTGCCCCGCACCACCGGCATTCGTCAGTGTGTGGTGAATACGGCTGGTTTGGGTACGTGTGTGTTTGAAGTCGGCGCCAACTCCTCGCCTGTTGAATGTTTAGGTGCGGGCGTCGAGGATGCCGCGCAGTGTAGAGGAGAGCTCGTCACTCGGTTGGTCCGCAGCTGGTTGGTCCCTTGCGTTACCCTCCATGCCCTCGTGTGCGGGGCACGAAGTGAGGTTGTGGAATCCAGTAATTTGAATAATTTGATTGATTAATTCGGGGACTCCGGATTATCCCTTGACTAAAATTTGTGTTAGTCTGATGACCTTCAGTGGTAATTACGAGAGTATCCTAATTATTATTATTATTATGTGGTCCATGGCAATATACATTGCCTAAAGCTTCTTAATCACGTGCAATACTCCGTGCCTCAAAAGTATACCAGGCAACATTCCGCATCCTCGGCCTGGCCTTGTCGCATTAAATCGACTTTTAAAAAATGCCATAAGTATTCTGCCTGTATTGACATATTTCAGAATTCATTTCCCCGCTTACATAGATCATCATGTTGTATGATATACTGCCGTTTACACCCGCCTCCACGTTTTCCGTTGCCATATTTCTCTCTCCTTCTCGCGTTGTTTTGTCTACCACGTGTATAGCTGTTACTGGGCACTATAGTAAACATGTGATTAATCAATTAATTGTGTTGATTTGTTACTATTCGGTGTATTAGCTAACTCTGGAATAAACGCAGCTGCCATGTTTTAGCGACCACTGTCACCGCCTCCCAGTTACATACACCATTCTTTCAAAGACATGTTCGCTCAAAATTGTTAGCACTCACTTTTTTCCAGCTGACACTTCAACATGCTTCAACCATGGCCCCCGAGATCGGGCGGCGCGCGGTGTAGCGCACGCCGCCCGATCTCGGATTATGATGAGTGATTCGTGATGAAAGGGGTTAGCGCTATATGGGCGCTATCTTTTGCAGCCCTAGCATGAGCGCGGCTCAGCGCCACCCATCTCGATGGTCATGGTCTGGCATACAAATGAAGAAAAAGAAGAAAAGAACTCATGGCGGTAAGATTGGTCTTATGCTTTCATTCGGTGCAAGCACTCTTGGTCGTGCGCTGAAGGAATTCAGTATGCATCGCAATGGTACAGTGCCTACTAAGGTGTCTCGGTGTCCTTTTCGCGGGCTACATGTAGTGTCCACGTGTCGACATTACAGTGTCTACAGTGGTTGCATTAACCACAACTGCTACCAGGAAGCGCTAACACGCCAAGGCTTTTCCCTGCTGCTCCGTTGCGAATCGGCCTGTTCGTTTTGCCAGTGCAATGTCGTTGATTTCAGACAAGCATTCCTTTGCTGAAGTCAAATGCCCTGACTTGATACAAGCCCAGGGCTTACAATCAGGGGAAAGGGGGCCCGCCCCTCCCTTAGCTGGTGATCAGCAATACATCTATCCACACATATATATATTCTGGCCTCACTAGCATACAACGTGTAATCCTGTTGTTTACTTGTGAGGGTGTAATTTGGCTCGGAGCGTACACTCTTAAACAAATGTACACCCTTTGGGGTGTATATTTTCTACACTCTAAGAAAAATTTACACCCTTTGGGACTTATCTTGTCCCACAACGATAATCGTCATCTGTCTTGCCCGCGTTTCCGTTCTTTAACGCTGCGAGACCGGTACTTTCCAGTCACGAACGGCATGCGCGTTATCAGTGTGACGCTGCATTCTCGACAGGAAAGTAGCGAGCGCCGAGTTTTCAAGAAAGGAAACGCAAGCAAGGCATATTACGATTATTGTTGTGGGACAAATATACACCCCAAAGAGTGCAACCGTTTTAAGAGTGTACACAACGATAATCGTCACCTGCCTTGCTTGCGTTTCCTTCCTTGGAAACGCTGCACTCGCTACTTTTCTGTCGAGAATGCTCAGTCATGCTGATAGCGGGCATGCCGTTCCTTACTCGGAAGTACCGGGCTCAACGCATTAAAGAAAGGACATACTGACAAGACATGACGATTATTGTTGTGTGGCAAAATGGTGTAATTTTGCTTAAGAGTGTATACACTCTAAAAACAGTTGCACACTTTGGAGTGTATATTTGCCACACAACAATAATCCTCATCTGTCTTTTTGCCCGCATTTCCTTTCTTTAACGCTACGAGCCCGGTATTTCCAAGTCACGAACGGCATGTGCGTTATCAGCATGACAGAGCATTCTCGACAGAAAAGTAGCGAGCGCAGCTTTATCAAGAAAGGAAACACAATCAAGACAGATGACGATTATTGTTGTGTGGCAAATATACACCCCAGAGGGTGTACATTTGTTTAAGAGTGCAGTCTAAGAAAAATGTTTACGCCCTTTCGGTTGCGCTACACTGTTAGGCAAAATTACACCCTTTGGAGTGCACTCTTAGGCAAAGTTACACCCTTTGTCTTGCCCCTTCTGCCACACAACAATAATCGTTATCTGCCTTGATGCGTTTCCTTTCTTTAACGCTGCGAGCCCGGAACTTTCCAGTAACGAATGGCACGCGCGTTATCAGAAGGGGCACTCCAAAGGGTGTAAACTGTTCTATGCTGATAACGCGCGTGCCGTTCGTTACTGGAAAGTACCGGGTTCGCAGCGTTAAAGAAAGGAAACGCATCAAGGCAGATAACGATTATTGTTGTGTGGCAGAAGGGGCAAGCCAAAGGGTGTAACTTTGCCTTAGAGTGTGCCCCTTCTGCCACACAACGATAATCGTCATCTGCCTTGATGCGTTTCCTTTCTTGAAAACGCCGCGCCCGCTACTTTCCTGTCGGGAATGCTATCATGCTGATAACGCGCATGCCGTTCGTTACTGGAAAGTACCGGGCTCGCAGCGGTAAAGAAAGGAAACGCATCAAGGCAGATGATTATTTATGTGTAGCAGAAGGGGCACTCCAAAGGGTGTAACTTTGCCTAGGAGTGTACGTTTGTCCCCAAACAATAGCGGTCATCTGTCTTGCCCGCCTTTCCTTTCTTCAACGCACGAGCCCGGTACTTCCCAGTAACGAACGGCATGCGCGTTATAGGCATGACATAGCGTTCCCGACAGGAAAGTAGCGGGCGCGGCGTTTTAATGAAAGGAAACGCAAGCAAGGCAGATGAGGATTATTGTTGTGTGGCATATATACACTCCAAAGGGTGTACCTTTGTCTAAAAGTGTAGATATAGATTTATGCTGCAGCTCACACGGAACTCAAGCAACCTTTGTTTATCGCAGCAATTTATGCACATCGCTGCGATGGCCGCTGCCGATCATACGGCAGCGCCAGCCAGGCGCGACGACAAAACGCGACCGGCAGCCACTGACCAACAGGACGCTGCCACGACCCCGCGTTTGTCTACGGGCAAGAATGGCGGCTTATTGCGGCGGCGGCATTGCACAGGCTTGGCCGGCGACCGCGGCCAGGCAGCAACAAGAAGCTCGACACCGTGGCTGCTAGAGGAGGCTCGTCCACTCGGTTGCTCGCGCTACGACGTTGTCAAGGGCCGCATGTACCGGCTGTTGTACGCGACGTTCGGCGTCACGTTCGTCATCCTGGTGTGCGGCCTCGCTTCGGTGGTGCTCGACTGGCACCGCGGCCTGGGGGTCGCCCTGATCTTCACGGGAGTTGCGCTCGTGGTCGCCTGCTGGGCCGTGTTCCTGTGCAGCTGCGCCGAGCGGTCGCGAACCTTCCTCGCAGCCATCGCGCCCAGCTACTTGCTCGATCCCCCCTCGGCCGCGGATGCCGACGGACAACGACGCGATGGCGGCACTGAGGACCACGACTTTGCGTCTGCAGGAGATGTTGTCGACTACAAGTGCCTCTGATTCGACGCAGCTCTATTTCCAGTAAAAAAAAAAAAAAAAAGAAGAGAGAGAGAGAAACGCCAGGGCCCATTTCACGATGTCTGCCGACGGCAGCGCACTCAGCATTTATGCAAATATAGCAACACGACGTATTGCTGCTGCCAAAACGCGTCATGTATGAGGCGTGTACTGCAGCGGGACTCCTAGCTCTATATTGATTTCCACTGGACACGCTGCGCCATCTAATGCCGCTGCCGCGAAGTCCTTTGCGTGGCCTCCGAGATGGCACCGGTGGCGCGCGTGGGAAAACAGGCAAATGGAAAGCACGAGCGGGAAAAACCGGCAAATGCGACGACTCGAAGAAAAATTGGCAGTGGCTTAGCTCGGCTATGCCAGGATATACGTAGCCAAAGCTAAGGCATAGCATGGTTAGCCTTGGTTAATCGTGATTGCAAGTCCAGGTTAGTCTGGTTGTCTAGCTATGTTGCGGCGTTTAGCCAGTCGTTCGGCGCGCTATTCGTCTGTTTCCTGGGTGATTCGTTTCCGCTTCATCTCGTTCCTATGTCGATTCCAGGCCTCCTCCTGCTTATCAGAATTGTCGTCGTCCATACTGCCGCCTCAACTGTGGTTACGTGGCGCACGCGAGCTCTACTTTGCAATCCTCCAACATGTTATCAGGCATGCGACGCAGCTGGCGAAGCGAGCGGAGGCGAGCGCAACGACGAGGAACGCGGTGTGACGTCGTACCAAACGGCGGCGGCAAGGCGCGGGGAAACACCTGTGGCTCGGTGCTACTAGTGGCGCATGCACAGTAGTAGAGACTTTTAGCCTGTCCGCTATTCCAGTAAACGGGGACGGTTTTGCGCGGATTGCCGGATTTGCGGGGGCGTAAACGTGAGCGGCCAGAGCGGTGCAGCCGCCTGGTGGCGTAGAGTTCAACCAGACAAACACAGGGTTAAACTGCAGTAACCCACTATATCCTCCTTCGCTGCTGGTGCAAATTTTTGGCAGCGGCGTAATTGTGAACACGATTACGCCACTGTCGAAAATTTACACCAGCAGCTAAGCAGAATATAGTAATTAGCTTTCTGTTTGTGGGGTTGAGCTTTACGCCACCAATCTGGCCGCTCACGTTTACGCTCCCGTTAAACCGGCAAACCGCCCGCGCTTGCCGGAATACCGGACGCGCTAAAATTCTCCAGTGACTAGGGAGCGAGAAATATCCGCGGCGAGGCGCGCGTTATGATGTCATGTGCCTCCTCAGAGCACTGTCACGGCGAAATCGCAAGTTCGCGGCCAGTAAAGCTTTCCCTTTAAAAATAATTTCTCTAATACGCTTTTTTTTTTGTCGTAGGTAGCCATATTAACGACATGAAAGTTTCCCAAAAGTGTGCTTCTAACAGTTCGGGACAGTCGTAACTGGAACGCCAACGTATTATTTAACATATTTGGAAAACGGATATATCGAAAGTGGTGCTAGCCTTGGGATTTGCGCTAAGCAAGCATTCCTTTGCTACTCCAATGTGCCCTAAAGTGAGTATCATCGAAAATGTTCGTGCTGCTAATTTCCGCCTGTACATAGCCTATCTGTATAAACGCGTCCAGGGGCGCAGATGTGATAGTCCGCGTTAAAATATAGTGTCTCACATAAAAAGAAACACCAAGCTGGCAGGTATATGTCGTAGATGTGTCGCTTTTCACGCCACCAACTGCAGCCAAATGAAAGCCAACTTCCCGTTTTCTTGCAGTTATACATATAAGAAACGAGAAATAAGGAAACCGAGGGGCCCAATTTTTATTAGTCATGTCGCAAGAAGCCAACAAGCAATGACACCAATGGCAGCATAGAGGAAATTATCTGCAGTTCTTAACTGAATTAAAGCAACAATAAATAAATGGAAATGAAAGTGTATAAGAAAAGCAACTGGCCGCAGGTGGGATACGAACCCACGTCTTCACGCCTGCGATGCTCATACCAATTGAGCCACCGTGGCGATCCACTTTATATATATATATATATATATATATATATATTGTGGGGTTCTCCTCCGTGCTTTTGGGACAAAGGAACGACAACACAGTAGTGCAAACAATCACAAGGGCATTTATTGCACCTTTCATAGATCACTGCCTGCTAGCCGAGTTGCTATCCACAAAATATGCCGATGGGCGCGCGACAAATCTAGAAGTCCGACTCACCGCGACCGGATAGCGAGCTAAAGTGAGAAAGCACGGCAGCAGAAGCGAGTGAATTGACCTTCATGCTGCCTCTCGTTTTAACGCGAACAAAGCGGCGAGAACACACACGAAGCTACCAGCACTCGGCACACTCTGTCCCCATCACAGATCGCTTTCATGGTAGAGCCAGCGCGGCTGTGCCATACGCAGCCGCCGCCGAAATAGAAGTCCCTCCCCTTCTTCCTTCACCTTCGCCCGGTGCTTTGGTCGTGACGGAAGACGGCTTGCTTCCTCCCCGCATTCCTCCATCGCGTGCGAGAGTTTGAGCCACCTTCGTCGCGTGCTTTCATCCGCACAAACAGCATACGGCGCGCGGCGACGATGTTATCACCCTTGAACTTTATATAGTGCATCACGGCGACGCCGACGACTGCGGTAGAAATGGCCTGGAGTGTCCATATAATTGCTACCGCAATAAAAAGTACTCGAAGTCATAAGTACACATTAGCTGCATGCAGACATGATACAGCCTTGGCTTAATTGTAATTTGCCTGAATGAGAAAACGTAATTCTGTCACGAGAAAACTGAAAGACAAAGCCGGTGGGTGTGGGAGGACTATTCACCTGTGGGCTGAAAAAAAGTCCAAATAAAATATCATTGGGAAGTCCTCCCGATATTCAAATTTATGGATGTCCGGTGAATGTTCCATTTGTCTCCGAAACGGTGCGTGGATATTGGAACATGATTTGAATGCCCCGCGGATGAAATGTTTTCACTGGGCTTTGCCATGTTTGTTACAGAAGGAAGAGAATGTGAGGAACAACGTGTAGCCAGTGGAGCAGTTTCACGTGCAGCATGATGTGCAATTTTCACATTCGCGATGGCTGCACCGTCACACGGAGGGACTCATTATCATAATCTGCATGCACAATCATAAAGTTGGT